>NC_141022.1:27887500-28056250 GCF_052040795.2 Danio rerio
CGCTGTCCACTGGCGACAGTGCAGGTGCCACCAAACGCACCTCTCCCACCACCAACTCTGCCAATAAAAAAAGCCCTATTCCCAAGGCAACTACCCCCACTGCTGGCAGCAAGAAAACCCCCTCGTCTACTGTTGAGAATAAGGCAAAGGTGAGTTAATGCCATTTCCCTCATCTGTGGTTTGGCACTCAGTCTACAATCAATGGAGAGACCATTTGTGGCTTTCTCCAATGCCCATCTCTTCCCTTACAATCTGCCCATGGCTTGTCGTTTGTGTCGTTGTTAACTCGACAATTCCTATTACCAGCAAAATCTCAAGAGAGAGGCATGTTTTAGGCCAACAGATAAAATATGAGTTCAGTTTCTTTTACACTCTCTTAATGATAGATCATTTGATGGGACTAATTATATGCCTCTCTATTGTGATTAGGATCTGCCTTTTCTTCAACTGCATGGAGCTTGTGGAATATGATTGTTCTGTAATTCACTCTCACCTTTTTTTTCTGGTGTCAGTGTCTTCTATACTTGTTAACTCTACTGGTGATTTTTCAGTTAGGGGAAATTTTTGTTATGAAATTGTATATATGAATTAATTGACTTGTTGATGTTAGAAATTCAAAGTATATCCACACTAATACCAAATTGCTGATGAAGGTTGATCATGTGGCTACTCTTTTCAAGTAGTCAGTGTCTTCTTTAACTGAACAATCACCATCAAACCACCCTTAAAGTCTGTGTGAAATTAAAATGTACTGTCTTTAATTTTTGTAGCTCACATTAACTATGTTTCCATCCAACTATTTTTATGCACATTTTGGATATTTGCATAAAAAATCGATTGACAGAAACGCCAAAATGCGCATAAATTTTGAAAATGCGCATAAAAAACGAATGCGCAAACCTGAGTAGGATACATTTTTTATTCTATTAGTAAAGATGCACATAAACTACGATGGAAACACTTTTACCGAACTAATTCTGCTATGCGCATTAATAAAAGTCATGTGATTTTGTTTTAAGAGATCATGTGATGTTAAAAATGTGTGTGAATCATAGACTGTAAAAGATTTGAGCGTAGTATGCGTGACGTCACCCATAGGTTTCTGGAAAGCACAAATAAAGCTAAAAGTAGGCGTGGCCAACCATCAGCATTTTTTCTCACGTGACATCGCACCAACTGAGGGTTACCAAAAAAGGGCAAGGAGGCAGAGAGTCAGTGGAGCTACAGGGACAGTTATACATTTATAGAAATGGTATATAAGTATATAATTTTACTCACATGGGAAATGGAGGCCACTTGAATGATATTATCTGTTAATTGTAGGAAATAGTTCCAAAAGGCAGTTGACTTTGTAAAGCCACATAAGACAATACAAACTAAGCTTAATAAAAATTAAACGGATCAGTTATAAAAAAAAGTTCACCTCCTCACAGTTGTCATGAATGATAAAAGTAGCTAAATGCACCAAAACCATCTTTTGTACCAGGCTGTAAACATGTTTTTATGTTTTCAGCCCCCAAAGGCGAGTCAATGAATTGCAGTTTCAGTTACTTCTGTACTGGCTTCACGAGGGAAAGCAGGATACTGCCGCTTGGTGTGAATGAACAATCCAGCAGGCTGACCACAATGTAAAAAAAAATTTAAGTTGTTTTGGTCATTCTAAAACGCCAGTATTAGTGTTATTATATCATTAATTACCTCCATAATTGTCAAGAGTGTCTGTGCTCCGCTTTTGATGCCTTCACATGTCATTACCGTGTTCATTGCGTGTCAGCATACTGTCTTCTGAGGCACAAGTCATTTATTAAATAAAAAAAAGATTCAAACAGCTTCTTCTAATGCAGCAAATTTCATTTTTACTGTTGATATTTGGCGCCAGTTAAACAGGAAGTGACAATTTTGTACTCTTTGACTACTTGGATGGAAACACTGCTTTATTTCCATGTCTTATATGCGATATTCCAGTTATGTGCATAAATTTAATTAGAATCTTATATGGAAACATAGCTAATGTTATTCTTTATGTGAACAGTTAATTTGTGCAAGTTAATCAACTGGAAAAAATAGTTTTGGTAATTTTCAATCAAAGTCTGGCCAAATGCTTTTTTATTGAGAATGTACTGTATGTTTTTCTCTGTTGACATCAGTTTGATGGCTTCATCCACAATATTCTTAAGCACACCATACTTACTCCCAGTTTGCTATGAGGGAATGTTGTGCAAAAATAAATCCCCACCACCTACTCAATATTCAGTTTTTTAGTAGATATCCCCAACAAACAGCAGGTCTCAGCGCCCTCCGGTTCATACAGACTTTAAGGCACTGTGTTTTTCTCTCCTATTATCAACCTCTTGATGTCAACTCATCATCCCTGGTCATTTGTCATTCTGCTGTCTTGTTGTTGTCTTCAGTCGTCTGAGACTGTTACAGCAAGCCAGCGTCGCCCTCCAGTGCCAAAGGCTAAAGCTGCTTCTGCTTCCAACTCTAAAAATGGCACTAGCGCCCCAACCACCACCTCTGCCCGACGCTCCTCTGGTGAGTTGTTACCTTATATATAATTTAGTCAGGGCTGAAGTTATTTTAGATGGATGAAAACCTTAGTAAAGTTCCTAAAACATATATAATTTTCAAAATAGTTTAATGACGTTTTTTTTACTGCAGAAATATTTTGTAAACAATTAGCATTTTGCTAAACACCAGTAAAATCATTTAAACACATTAAACTTCTGTCCTGTAAAGCCTTATTTTCATTCTCATTATTATTGATGTCACTACCATGACTGAAGTTAGCAGTAGCCAAGGTTAAGCAGAATTTAAAGTCAGGCATATGTATGTATTGACTTTAAAAATGGCATAGTTTAACGCATCGTTGTGTTTCACAGCTACAAAGAATGAAAACCAAGCAGGCGATGCAAAAAAGACAACTACAAAGACAACACCAGGTGAGAATCAGAGAAGTTTCTTCTCGTAATTATTTTGTTGCATAGGGTAGAGGTTTGGTTAAGCAACATCATAAATAAAATCACATAAAAGGTAAAAGTCATAACGTTGATATTCACTACATACAGCATAAAAATAACAGCTAATAGAAAAGAAGGGAACCAGCAGCTCTCCAACAAAGGCTCTAATATACTTACGATTTTTCTTTTAGGGATATGAATAATTTAAAAATCCTGAGCAATAGTATACTGTTTGCTAGGGCTGGGAGATTAAACAAAAGCATTCTAGTAATTCTCCAGCACTTTCTTTTAGATGGAGCAGCATTTACTATATACTGTAGAGTCTTGGTTCACTGACAAGCAAAACTGACTCAAAATCTTAAATCGTTTTACTGGAAAATAATAACTTAAAGACAACTAATAATGACAGCGGTTCAGTCACTTTTACATTTTTATTTTTAGTCTCAGATGTCTGACCTTGATAGACTGAACAGAAAAAAATATATATTTCCAAGTCAAATAAGGGGGAGAATCTGAGCCTATTCCAGTATATCTATTCCATCATCACCACAGAGCAATGTTGGTTGGAGTCTCCTTGAATGAACCCCAAAAAGGTTTTGGTTTTGGCCTAATTTTATTCACAATTATGTCACAACAGTACTTAATCCATTTTAAATGTGATATGAATCATTAAACCAAACAAGGCTATGAGACTAAATTAAATGAATGTCTCTTTTTTTCAGTGCACAACAAAAAAGCACCATATTAAGACAAATGCTTCAATTAGCAGAGACATGAAGAACAACAATTAAACACATTTAAATAATGATGAAAAATGCATCCTGCTCAAATAAACAGCCACAGAAATCAACACTAAAGAGAGTGAAGTGAGGAGAGATCCTCTTTGCGGTGGTCAGCAGAGGTGCCTATGTGCAAATAAAGGTGCTTACTTGCCAGTGGCTGTTCCTGAATACAGCTTTAATGGAGGCTTAAAGAGCGGGGTGAGAAGTTTACCTCCACTGTTTCATGAAAACGCAGCAGTTCTGAGCTAACACACACTGACTAGTGCATTTGTTAGTCATCAGATCTGAAGCTGCTGACATAGTCAGGGATAGACTTACTCACAGAGGCCTGTCTCAAACCATCATGCTGATAGAGCCTTCAACTCCTCTCTTCATCTCTGTGTACACAACAGCCCAAAACCTTGTCACTCAGATGAGGGCCTGGCACTTCTGTGGTGGCTTAGGAAGAAAAAACATTTATGAGGTCAATGACTACATGATTTTTCTCCTCTCATGCATACTGTATTCATCCTGGATTTCTGATGTTTTCTGCTGCAGTTTTTAACATGCGCTTTACCTTTTTTCTTTATGTATTCACAGTTAAAGCAACCCCAAGGACAACCCGCACACCACCCTCTGCCACCAGCACAGCAGACACCAACGGGACCCCTCGCCCATCCCGCATCACCAAACCCCCTGTGCCCAAGCAGGCTCCTCTAGAGAGGAAGCCTCCTGTGCCTCGAGCCCCCCGAAACATCCGGGCCACCAACGCACCACTACCCGATCTGAAAAATGTGCGCTCCAAGATCGGTTCCACTGATAACATGAAGTACCAGCCTGGAGGAGGCAAGGTGAGTTCGACTGTTCAGTCCAGAAACTGGAGAAACTCCATGTGTGCAAAGAATTAAATCATTTGAACTTAATAATGAGACTTATATATTAGATATCACTCTGAACCTCATGATTTTAGATTCAGTTTGATATATTATTTGGCAAAACACAATCATAAGCTCATGTTTTGTACTGTTGCTGCCAATAGAGTCGAGAAACTATGGTGTCCATTTGAGTTTGCTTGTTAGCATTACACTGGTTTCCTTGATAAAATCCCCATATGATTTTCCTACAGGATTTTTTTATTATCATTATACTTACACATTTTGTCCTTTAAGCTTATCTTCACAAAATAATGTAACTTTTAAGACTTTTAAATCCTAAATACAGGTGCAAACACAAAAAAGCTAACCTTAAGCTATTAGCGAACTACACCCTGGTCACTTGCCTTCTACATCACGACCATCTTACTCCCAATGACTTGTCGAGTTTATTTGAGTTTACAACAGACTTTATTTAAATGTTTTTTACTAAAATCTTATTTAAAAAAGACATTTGACTCGATGGATCAGAGCGATGGAACCGGAAATGCTAATATGTTTTCGAGTTACTGTATCCAAAATGGTGCCATAGTTTCTCCACTCCATAGTGCAGCAATATAAAATCTCCAAGGCCCCATTTACACTAATACGTTTTAGTTTTAAAATGGTGTTTTAGGATGAAAACGATCCACGTCCACACTGGTGTTTCATCTAGCATTTTTGAAAAGAGCTCCGTCCACACTATACCGCTGAAAACACACATCATGTGACCAAACACACACTCTGGCATGCGCTGCAATGTATGCGTTTGTCAGATGCTCTGCGGCCACCTCCCCAGGTGAGAGCAGCGCACTTCGGACAGTTCATCAAGTATCTACTGACGAACCCTCATCACATCATAGCTGTTAAAACGTAATATTTAATTCATCTTGTTTATATCTAATGACTCTTCATCTTTCGAATCTATTACTTGTTCTTAGGTAAAGCGTTTTGGCAGAGCGCAAAGATAAGATAATATATTCATTTATGTAACCATGTAAACTGATTCTGCACATTGACTGATTGCTTGCCTTTATTTCTTTTATTGTATAACTTTACTACATTATTGATTGCCATTATTGATTATTAAAACTGATATTCAGGAATATGTTTCATATTTTTCAATGAAAATTAAAGGAGGCAGTTATATTAGCCTATAGGCTCCATTTTGTTATAAATATGCATACAGTGAAGATGGCGGTCATGTAAATATGTAGCTACACGATGCCTTAACATTTTTGGTGTCTGTTAAGTTGTTAATATCAAAATGAAATTAGACAGTTCCTTATATCATGTTTTCATTTTAATGTTGATATAGTGGGATAACGTAGCCTGGGTGATGTGATTAATGTTAAATGATGAAGTACCCTGCTCGCTATGAAAATTTACCCATCCTCAGAAGTTTGTTTTCCATATCAAAATTGCGAAATCTGAACTTACAAGCAAAGGATGCAAGACTGAACTTTGTTCACTTAATATTAGAAAAAGCTAGAATTCTAAAGCTTAGAAATGGCCTCTTTAAAACGCGATAGTGTGTACGGAACCATAGTAAAACCTATTCGTTTTAAAACTAAAACGTATTAGTGTAAACAGGGCCTAATTTTGTTAATGTTGCTTCTTTTATGTACCGTATGTGCCAAATTCATCTGGTTAATGTAAATTGCCATTTTTCATTTGATCAACCATGAACTTTAAGCATTAGTCTGTTTTGACTGAGCTCATAAATGCACGGCTTCTATAAATGTGCTGTGATTGACATTCACCTGCGTCAATAGAAAATTTAGCCTTCCGTTTCATTTTGTACACTGAGAATTCCTTACAGTATCTGTGTTGAATAAATTTGCTTGTCTTCCATAGCCATCTCCCCACCAGCTTTTTGTTCACCAGCTCTATGAAATGACCTTGAAACTGGATTCGTATCTGTGAAAGTCTAAAAAACACAAAACATTTGATTCAGCTATTTCCATATTTTTCCATATATTTGTATTCAAACAATGACTGCCTGCTAAAGGTCTCAGTGCATCATTAAAATTAAAGTCTTTCATGATATCTTTTATTAGCATAATGTTTGCTCTCTGGGTTGTGTCTTTCATTAATATTTAAAAGGGTAGTTCACTCAGTGTTGAAAAGTCATAATTTTCATGATTGTTACTTCAAACTTTTGACTTTCAGGGGGAAAATAAATAAATATTTTTTGAAGAAGAAAAGATTAAAAGAAATGTTTTACCCATACATTAAAATTTATTTTTTTCATATAGCTATATATTGTAAGATCTACTTTTATAATCATTAATTTTATTGTATGACATTTAGATTACCAAAATATTATCTCCAATGAAAGCAATAAGTTTTTTGTTTTTAATACATAATTAATACTATGTATGTAAATAATAAACAGTGGTACTTTCTGCCACAAAAAAAAATGATTAAAAAACATTAAAAATGAATATGTTAATATGTGTAAATGAATGTTCTCTTTGGGTGTGAAAACAGCATTTTAAAAAGCATTCAATAGTTTGTAGCATAATATAACTGTCACTATTTGTATCTGTAAGACTGTAGTTTTAAGTAATCTCATTTCTTTGCTTGACACATTGACATTACATGTACACAATGAATGTCTCTGCATTATCCTGAGCATTGTATAACCATTCATTTCTAGATTCATAGTTCTAAAGAGAACATGGGGGAACATGTATAAAGACATTCACATATAATTCAATCTACAGCCTTTCATAGACATCCTAAGGAAGGGGTGTCCAAACTCAGTCCTGGAGAGCTGGTGTCCTGCAGACTCGACTCAACACACCTGCATAGATGTTTTTAGAAAGTCTAGTACTGTAAGTGCTTGATTAGCTAACCCAGGTGTGTCTGATTGGAAAATAAACTTTGCAGGGCACCGGCCTTCCTGGACTGAGTTTGGACATCCCTGTCCTAAGGCATTGGGGAAGGTTCTTGCATAAATCATTGAATCAGATTAGACCATTAGCATCTTCCTAAAATAATTCAAAAAAGAGTTTTGATAATTTTTCTATGTAAAGCTTGACCATTTTGTTGTTACATGCTATACTAAGGCAGTTTGCCACAGTAACATGGCTGCAGCAGGCACATTTATATTATGCAGCGATGCTACCTTGTTACCTAGCTGGGGACTATTTTCAGGTGCTGTATAATATAATTGCACCTGCTGCAGCCATGGTACAGCAGCAACATTTCTTGATTATTACACCAGAATAAGAGAACAGTTCCTAGCCATATTTACCTTGAAACTAGCACATTTTTATTTAGTACATGATGTAACTGAATAGTCAAGCTTTAAATAGGAAAATTATCAAAACCCTGTTTTTGATTGAGATGCTAATGTTCAAATCCAATTCAATGATTTATGCTAAGCTAAAACTGCTCCTAAATGAGAGATCGGCTGAATAGGTTTCAAAATGGTAAAACGCAACTGTTTAAGGCAATGTGTAAAATGTAAAACGTGGAGTGTTCCTTTAAGTGTGATTCCCCCTGTACTTTTTATGACACACAAACTGATTGGAACTAGCACATAACCCAGTCATTGTGGTACATCCTATTCCCCCCTCTCTTGGACCTGTGACCCTGAGCTTTCTGTTCTTCCTCCCTGCACTGCACTGGCTAAAGGGGTGCTTGTCTCCTCAGGTCTCTGCAGCCCAGGGCAAGACCGATGCTCTGCCAAAGACCAGCCAGGGCAAAGTGAGTCCATCCCAATGACATCTGCCTGACTCACTGCCTCGCTATCACTCTCTCTCTCTCTCTTTCCTGCTCTTAATCTCACTGTCTTTCCAAAGATCATCAGATCCTCTTCAAACCTGCTTACACAACCCACATTTTTACCAGTGTACGCAGAACCACTTAACACTGAGCATTTGTGTAGTGCAGTTAGGGTGAAAGTATGGGTTCTCTGGATAAGGAAACACATTAACAGTGATTGTTGTACATAAACATTTCCATGAGTTTTATAGAAATTATGTCATTTGTGAATTTAGCACTGCACCATTCTGTCGCTCAGTTATTCACCAGTAAGCATTGTGCCACATTTTGTGGACTATTTATAGAGTCTGGCTAACCATTGATACCAGGTAAATGTCATAGTGTGTTTGTTCTCAAGCTCTGCACTAATGAAAAAAAGTGTAAGTGCATGTTATACAGACTCAGCAATAGGATTGACTTTAGACTGCAATTGATTTCTTAGCCTACATTGGGTTATTGTATTTTTGCTTTTGCTTTTGCTTTTAAGGTACAAATTGTTTTCCACTGCGCATACTGTATAATGTGCAGCTTACCTTTCTTGCAGCTTTCTACACAGGAGACTCTGGCAATTTTTGGGATACATAATATAGCCTGAAAATGGGCTATAAAATGTCTTTTAAAAAATACTTATACGCATTATATTATATATATTATATTCTATTTATTTTATTAACTGGGGGCATACAGTGCATCCGGAAAGTATTCATAGCGCTTCACTTTTTCCCAAAAAAATTTTGTGTTACAGCCTTAATTCAAAATGGATTAAATTTATTTATTTCCTTAAACACATTGTGTTAAATGCACAACACCCCATAATGACAATGTGAAAAAAGATTTTTTGAAATTGTTGCAAATTTATAAAAAATTTTAAACCTGAAAAATCAAATGAACATAAGTATTTAATGTCTTTGCTCAATACTTTGTTGATGCACCTTTGGCAGCATTTCAGTCTCAAGTATTTATATGATGCCACAAGCTTGGCACACCTGTCTTTGGGAATTTTTGCCCTTTCCTCTTTACAGTACCTTTCAAGCTCTATCAGGTTGGATGGGAAGCAGCCATTTTCAGATCTCTCAAGAGATGTTTAATACTCACTCAGCTTAGATGGCTGGCCAGCTCTAGGAAGAGTTCTGGTGGTTCCAAACATCTTCCTGCTACGGATGAGGGAGGCCACTGTGCTCATCTGAACTTTTAGAGAAGTAGTAATTTTTCTGTAGCCTTCCCCAGCCTTGTGCCTCGAAGGTCTACAGACAATTCCTTTGTCTTCATGCTTGGTTTGTGCTTTGACATGCACTGTCAACCCTGGGATCTTATATAGACAGGTGTATGTCTTTTCAAATCATGTCCAATCAGCTGAATTTACCACAGAGTAACTCCAATTAAGCTGCTGAAACATCTCAAGAATGATCAGTGGAAACAGAATGTATCAATTCAGAGTTTCACGCCAAAGGCTGTGAATGCTTCTGTACATGTGATTTTTTTTTTCAGGTTTTTTTGTTTGTAATAAATTTGCAACAATTTCAAAAAAAAAAAAATGTCACATTGTCACTATGGAGTATTGTGTGTAGAATTTTGAGGAAATAAATTAATTTGACTTGAAAAAGTGAAGCGCTATCAATACTCTCCGGATGCACTGCATAATAGGTTTTAATAGTATAATACTAGATAACTTTGCTATTCTAAAAAAATGTGAAAAACTTTATAGTTGAAAAGGTGTTGCAAACATGTAATATTACTTATAAGCACCCTTAAATTAAATACATATGTGTTTCACACGATGACCTGCAGCCTCCTGTTGTTTTAAAATGTCATTTTTATTTTCAGATGAGCTTTGCATGTTAATAACTGAATAGACTTTATATCTACTTGTGTTTCTGCTCAAAGGATCATCGTCTTGTTTTTTGTTTTCAGCAAATTCATCTGTTTTCGGGCATAACCTTTGAGCTATGCAGTTAACACTAAATTACATTTGCTTTTCCTGGAGTGGTCCGATTCTGCAGGTCAAATGTAACAGAGTTAGACTGTAGACCCTTGAGTGTTTTAGCATTACCTGAGATTAACGCAATAAAGTGAGCTTTAGGCAGTGAAAAACAAACACTGAGTCAGACAAAGTGTTCCTGACCTGCTATTACTCTGTCCAAACAAATATATGAGTCACACAAAGAAATTCACCCAGCAGACAATGCTTTTATCAGAATCTACCTGAGGGCAGACACATAATATACACGTTAAGAGAATGAAGTAATTAAAAATAACTAATAATTGAGTAGCTTGATTTTACACAGTTCAATGTATATTGAACATGATTTTGTGTTTTCACTGGCATTGTAATACTCTTTACTTTTTCTACAATGACATTTTATAACACACTAACAACTTTCATAGATTCAGTGTCAGTCTGTTTGCATGTGTAACAGTAGAAGAAATTAAGACAATGTGTCCTCTGTTCTTTGTTCAGGTTCAGATCGTCCACAAAAAGCTGGACTTCAGCCATATCACCTCCCGATGTGGCTCCAAGGACAATATCAAGCATGTTCCAGGTGGAGGAAATGTAGGTGCACGTTGCCATTTTTAACTCTGTTTTATAATAACTTGTTAAATGGTTAGTTCTCCATAAAATAAAAAACTGTCAGTTCCTTGTGTCGCTCTGAAACCGTAAAACTTTCAATCATACACTAAGATTCCCACAGGTCATAGAATTTCTGGAATATCATAGAATTTTAAAAGGTCTATTTTAAACATTTAAAGTCATGGAAAATTATGTTTTTATTTTGTCCAAATCGTGGAATTTCAGGGATTTTTGTTTGTCATTTGAATTTTTACATCCTATTTATCAAAAGGTTTTGTTTCCACACAGTGTTTTTTATCACATATTTTCATGATTTTTGCCTTTTGTTATAATCAGGCTATTATTTCACTTATATATTATCCCTTTCCCACTTATTCCTATTTTATTCCTCAAATGCAGTCATTAGGCTGTACCTGTTAAAATACTGTCTGTGGCTGTTTTTTGACTTCTCAGTGTTCAGTCAGACCCTCCTGGATTATGCAGTAAAGAATTCTGATGATTGTGGAATAAAATGACAGATTTTGTTTCAATTTTTAGCACTTTTAAGCAAATATAATGCTATTTGATAAACTGTAAAACAATGCAGGTGACACAGAAGGAATTTAGACAAATGTTCAATCATTTTAACACCCTCATAACCTGGCCAAAATAAAGGGCCCCTATGATGAAAATCATATTTTATAACAGTTTGGGCAGAGCTGTGTATAAGTATAGTGTGTCCACTATCATATTCGGCTGATATAAAGACAGTAAGGCTCTTTTTTTTATTTATTGATGTTAAAATAGATCCAAATCCCTCCCATGTTGATTTGCTCAGCTCTCTGTGATAATCAATCATCATCAAAGGTGAGCCAGAATGAGTTTTACAAGTTTAAAACTTGAATGTTTGTAATGAATTGCAGCAATTTTACAGTCTTTACTTTAGCCGCATATCAGTACAATTATAAAAGAACGCTTCAATACCGGTTTGTCGACATTAAATCAGGTTTATTTTGTACATTAACATAACAGGTATCTATACAGCAGTGGATATTAACATGTATCCTGTCACAGTGCAAAGTTAAACACGCGCGCTGTGTGTGTGTCTGTGTGTGTGTGTGTGTGTGCGTGAACTTTGTAACGACATTGTGTGTCACTCATCAATGCAGAAAGGCTTGAATTATCTCGACAAAAAATACATCAAATAATCATTGGGAAAGTTCTTTATTGTAGTATTTTCTCACAAACATTATGTGAGATCTGCTTCCTTCATGTCTGTCACTGTGTTGTTTATCTGACGCAGCCGGAGATTGAGGCACACTCTGACAGGGACGTGGGAATGGTGGGCGAAGAGAACTACCATTAAAAGCACGGGCCACAAAAACGGCTACATAGTGTTCAGAGCAGAAAATTCCAATATTCTGAAAGGTTGAATATATATTCTGATGCGTGTTTTGAGCTGAAACTTTACAGACATATTCTGGAGATACAAAAGAATTATCCTAAATCTTGAAAAAGGGTACAATAGGTGCTCTTTAAATGAATTTTGCACAATTTGCTAGATTTTAGCATTAATTTTAGTGATTGCAGAATTGTAGAGTTCTGGATGGACTGCTTGATACACCAGCTACCTGTTTCAATATTCATTATAGGTCATGGAAACATGAATATATTGTCATCCTTTTATCAAAGCTTTGAAGTGTCTGAGTTTTGGATGAAGAATAGACTTTCAGTGGAGAGACAGAAATCTCTCTCATTGCATTTTAATTGTATTCAAAATATCTTCATTTGTGTTCTGAAGATCAATACATTTTAATGAACTTTTTAACTTTTTTCATTATGCATGACTTATAAAACCACAATCTACACAAATGGTCTCTCAGCTGTTCTTTTCTCTAACAATATATTCTCAAAAGAAGCTCTTTGCTCTTGTTCAACAGGTTCAGATTTTAAATAAGAAGGTTGACTTGAGCAAAGTGACCTCAAAATGTGGATCCAAGGACAACATAAAGCATAAGCCAGGTAGGGGTGGATCAGTTGTAATGCTGCCTTTTACTGCAAATTCAATCTCACTGTGAATATGCGCAGTAAGTATGAATGATGATTGATCTCTTTTAGGTGGTGGTGATGTGAAGATTGAATCCCATAAGGTTAACGCCAAGGCCAAGACCAAAATGGGATCAATGGACAATGTGGGACATGAACCAGGAGACAACAATTCAAAGGTGGTAAAATAGATTAAGAAAACATTGCATATTAGCAATGCACACTATTTTATTATTGATACTACATTTTCCTGTATGTGTTATAATATCTATAATAATTATTAGGCGGCGCAGTAGGTAGTGCTGTCGCCTCACAGCAAGAAGGTCGCTGGGTTGCTGGTTCAAGCCTCAGCTCAGTTGGCGTTTCTGTGTGGAGTTTGCATGTTCTCCCTGCGTTTGCGTGGGTTTCCTCCGGGTGCTCTGGTTTCCCCCACAGTCCAAAGACATGTGGTACAGGTGAATTGGGTAGGCTAAATTGTCCGTAGTGTATAAGTGTGTCTGTAAATAAGTGTGTGTGGATGTTTCCCAGAGATGGGTTAAGTTGGCGGTTCATTCCGCTGTGGCGACCCCGGATTAATAAAGGGACTAAGCCGACAAGAAAATTAAGAATGAATGAATGAATAATAATTATTAAAACCAAAGAAATTACAAACTGTTCATCATGCAATATCTACTAGCAAACACATTTAGGGACTTTTTGTCATGTTTGGGTCTCGGCATGGCGAAGACAAGAGTGGTAGGATCCAAGTGCAGCTTAATAATAATTTATTAAAGAAAGTATTTGTGCAGGTAATCATGGACAAAAATAGGAAAAATCAAGAATCAAACAAGGCAATCCAAAATCATAGTCAAAACAGTCATAAGGTCATAAACAATGCATTGATCCAAAAGTACAAACAAAACAAACAACAATCTTCGACTAAGCCAAAAACACAGTGACAGGAAATGTGTGTTGGTTGTATATACAGTTAAGTCCAGATAATCAATAAAAATGAGAGTCAGCTGTACATGTGTGATCAGTGTAGAATGGTGACCAGTGTGTGAAACGGCATGAGGGGATTTGTAGTTCATGAATGAGTTTATAGTTCACCATCGATCTTCCAAGAAGTGATCGCTGGTGATCTTAACACTTTTATATTAAAAAAAGCTCTTGTGCATTTCTGCAAGTTAAGTTTGACAGCATTTTAACAAAGTAGGGTAAGGTAAA
Organism: Danio rerio; assembly: GCF_052040795.2. Classification (NCBI taxonomy): domain Eukaryota; kingdom Metazoa; phylum Chordata; class Actinopteri; order Cypriniformes; family Danionidae; genus Danio; species Danio rerio. The sequence continues at coordinate 27,901,707 of NC_141022.1, forward strand.
AACACACAGACCATAAAACATATGCTAACTGAAAATCAAGCCTTACAAATAGTGATAAATATTCCTGCACCATATAGACGTGCTTAGGTATTTTGTATTTTATTTTCATTCAGATTTTCTTTCTTTGCACTTGGTTATGAACACTACTAAGTTTTTGTTTGTTTGTTTGTTTTGTTTTTTGGGTGGAATTTATGATATTCATAATGTTTAGTTTCTAGTGGGCGAAAGTGTTTTATGAGAAAGCTACCTCAACCTGACACCTAAAACAAAAGCTTCCAGATATGGCAAAGATATTGAAATGTATGTAGTATTTTTGAGAGGAAGCTTATTCTGATTCTGGATACAATTGAGAAGCCTTAGCTTTAATCATAGTTAGCATACATCCTTTATTAGCATAAGAGCCTTCTTTAAAAAAAACTGATGAAAACTGACCACAACAACTATTGAAAATATTGCATCTTGCATATATGTTTAACATAAAAATAATAGAAAGTCAGTTTATGTCAGTTTTGTTAACTTTTAACATAGCAGTTAAGAATAAACACAATGTTAATGTATTGCATTTTGTTTGTTTTATATAATCCCCTTACACACATACACACACAAACAAATGTTTGTCTCTGGCACCCATTTCTTGAATTCTTGTTTATTGTCTCCAGGCTGAGGAGAATCAGCAGAAATCTGAAGGAAGTCCGTCTCCCCCTGCCAACTCTCTGCCTGTGCCGGCAGGTAATGGGGCAAAGGAGAATGGGCTGAAAGGTAGCACTCCTACTCCCGTACCTTCTTTTGGTGAAGGGCCCCGGGACTCCCAGGGCCTTGACAAGCGCATCCCCGGGACAAGTAAGTGCAAGCTTGGCACATTTAAACATGATTCTAAATTTTCCTTTTATGGGGGCACAACCCCCAGTTATGTTATGTTTAAATATTAAAATATATTTAGTAATAAATAAAATATATTATATGATATATACACTCGCTGGCCGCTTTTTTAGGTTCATCTTACTAGTACCAGGTTGGACACTCTTCTGCCTTCAGAACTGCCTTAATCCTTCGTGGCATATGTTCAACAAGGTACTGGAAATATTCCTATGGGATTTTGGTCCATATTAACATGATAGCATCACGCAGTTGCTGCAGACTTGTCGGCTGCACATCCATGATGCGAATCTCCTGTTTCACCACATCCCAAAAGTGCTCTATTGGATTGAGATCTGGTGACTGTGGAAGCCATTTGAGTACGGTGAACTCATTGTCATGTTAAAGAAACCAGTCTGAGATGATTCGCGCTTAATGACATGGCGTGTTATCCTGCTGGAAGTAGCCATCAGAAGGTGGACACACTGTGGTCCTAAATGGATGGACATTGTCAGCAACAATACTCTGGTAGGCTGTGGCGTTGATACGATGCTCAATTAGTACTAATGAGCCCAAAGTGTGCCAAGAAAATATCCCCCACACCAATACACCACCACCACCAGCATGAACCTTTGATGTAAGGCAGGATGAGTCATGTGATTTCATGTGATTAGAAATTTGCGTCAACGAGCAGTTGGACAGGTGTACCTAATCAAGTGAATGGTGAGTGTATATATCAGTATCAATATAAATTTTAGTATTTGATGAGGACCAGAGAACATGCTATATAATGCAGACTGAATATGTAGAGGAGCTGAAATTTGACGTTGTTTAGAGTTTTACAATGGTGGCCGAGAAAGCTCAAATTGAGAAAACACATTAAAATAGGAAAACAGTGACAAACTGAGAACACATCTTTATCAGTTTGAACAAACACTCAAGCAAGTTCTCACAAAACATGCAAATACAAAAATGTACTACAATTAGAGTAGATGTTTACAGAAATATGCCAGAGACTCCAGAAAGTTCTTACATGTTTATCATATTTGCACAAATTTTCAGATTAGGACTAAATATGAAAACAACATAAAACATCAACAATAAAAAAATAAATATGATTTCTGACAACACTAGGAAGCAATTTGGTTTGTCATTTTTAAGGTGTTTCTGCACTTGCACATATTGTCCACTGTAAAAAAATCTTGCTGGCACATTTATTTTTAAGTAATCGCAACGTCAGTCAAACTGAGCTTTCTATAGACAAAATATTTAGCTGAAACCTGATTAACTGATTAAAATGAGTTAAAGTAACATAAAAGCATTTATTTTTATGACTTTTTGTCATCATTTTTACAGTGTGAGAATTTGCTTGTGTCTGTAGTCAAATTGAAGAGTTCCCCTTCGGTTGGGGAACTTCAGTGCTATTAGGTGGATTTGATCTTTGTGAAAATCCACGGAATGGGAGGATTCAGTTCAGAAGCCGCTTGTCTGAAAGGGTATTGAACGGGCCAATGAATGCAATGAATTGGCAGCGTAAGCTTGCACAGGTGTGCTTCATTGCCAATTATCCCAGCATATAAGCACACCTGGAGCGAGCAAACGCCATCCTTTTCGCTTCAGAGACTTTCTGATCGATTCAATGAGGGTTCCTCCTGCTGTGACCAGCGATTCTGAGCGAACGAGAGCATTCTCCCGGTCCAGAGTGTGTACACGCAGCGGCAGACGGTCGAGCTGGGTTTCTCCCTTGCCTGGCGTTCTTTGGGTCCGGTCCTCCAGAGCGGTGCGTATAAAGTTGCAAACTTCACAGAAAGAGCAACACAGTCGTGCACCATGTCCTTTTCAGGACGGCGCTCCGACTGCGTTTCTGGATGCGGTGGTTTCCTGTCCTCGGATGATGGGCATGGGCACTGCGTTACATGCCTGGGGGGTCCAGCATGTTAATGCGCTGCTCGCGGGCAGTTCATGTCGTCATTGCGATGCCATGACTGTTGCGCAGTAAAGATCGCGGCTAGTCTTTGCAAAAGGGCGAACCACCCCAGTTGTCCCCTGCTCTGCAGCGGGCACTCGGGCAGATCTGAGGGTTTCAGCGAGAGATAATCCGTCGCCCACAGGCCCGCAGACCTCCCGCTCCTCTAAGCGATCCATCCAAGCTTCGGGCGGGGGAAGCGATCCATCTAACAGATGGTAGCCCTTACGCTCGATGACACCGGAGACCAGACGTCCACCGCGGCATTCAGAGGGTGGGCTTTCATTGTCCGACGATGATCCAGACCCGCTCACCCCCTCCGGGCAGGTGAGCGCTGTCACTACGGATCCTGAAACGGACATGTTAGCCGTGCTTTCCCGGGCTGCTTCGGCCGTGGGTTGGAGATGGTTTATCCCCCAGCTCCGCGGCCGGACCGACTAGAGGGGCGTTCCCTTCTTCCCGGAGGTGCACAGTAGGCTCACGCGGTCTTAAAGAGCCATGCTGCGTGTCCCTCCACCCTCACCACTCTTGATGGTGGAACAGCCAGGGGGTATGTGGCGATTCCTCAGGTTGAGTGCGCGATGGCGGTCAATCCGCGCGGCGCCTCTTCTTGGCGGGGTCCGCCTCGTCTCCCATCCAAAGCCTGTAAGTTATCTGCCTCCCTCGGAGCTAGAGCTTACATAGCTGCGGGCCAGGCTGCTTCCGCCTTGCATGCGATAGCCACCTACCAGCGCTACCAAGCGCAGGCGCTGGCCGAGCTGCACGAGGGTGGGTCCAACCCAGGCTTATGAGCTTCGCACCGCCGCCGACTTAGCTCTTCGGACTATTGAATCCGCTGCGTGTGCGTTGGGGAGGACGATGTCCACATTAGTGACCCAGGAGCGCCACTCCTGGCTGATATGCGCGAAGTCGACAAAGTCCGCTTTCTTGACTTCCCCATATCCCAAGCCATGTTCGGCGACACCGACTGTGAATTCACCCAGGAATTCAAGGCGGTGAGAGAGCAGTTGATAGGTGATGTCTTATCGGCGGTCCGTAGCCCGCTCAGCCCGCCGTGCCATTTATACCTGCTCCTCGCCTAAGGAACCTGCCTACGAGACCTGCTCCACCCCCGCACACGCCTCTGGCGAATGGAGCGCATCGGGCACCTCGGAAGCAGGCAGCCCCCCCTGCCCAGAACGCCGCTAAGTCCGGCAACGGACCGCGAAGCGTCCCTGGGACAGGCCATCTGGAGAAGAGGGAACTTGCTCTTTCCCCGCTGGAGGGTGGGGCCCCATTTCCAACAGCACTTTTTACTGCCATGAAAACATCATGAAAGAGCACTTTTCCACTTCCCCGGATGTGACAGCCCGAAATCTGCCAGTCTGGGACGCTATGTTTTCTAGCTTGCAGATTCGGTGCGTTTCGCCATTTGCTCACGAGCGCTGGGAGGACGGTCTCCTTTCTCCCACCCCTCGAGCCTCCCCTCCGGAGCTCGGGTGCGGAGTGAGAGCAAATATCTCACCTCCAGCTTTTCCGTGGGACCCGCGCGCTTCCCGGATCAGCACACCCACTCCGCGCTGCCCCACTGCTGGTACGTCAGTGATTGTAGCGATGAGTCCATTAGCGAGAGCTCTGCTTGCCTGGTTAGCGCGGGCCAGCTCTTCGTGGTGGCTCATACGCACAATCAGACTCGGCTATGCGATTCAGCTCGCGAAACGGCCCCCCAAGTCACGGGTGTATATTCACCAGGGTCAGCCCCCTGTCCGCCCCTGTCTTGCAAGAGGAGATTGCTGTCCTCCTGGCGAAGGATGCAATCGAGCCGCTCCCTCCAGCCGAGATGGAGAGCGGGTTTTACAGCCCACACTTCATCGTGCCCAAAAAGAGCGGTGGGTCACGGCCAATCCTAGATCTGCTAGATCTGCGCGCTTTCTGCACAAACTGCCGTTCAGAATGCTCACGCAGAAGCGCATCCTCCGGTGCGTTCTTCCTCTGGGTTGGTCTGCAGCATTAGACCTGATGGACGCGTATTTCCATGTCTCCACTCTTCCTCGCCACCGTCAGTTTCTGCAGTTTGCGTTTGAAGGTCGAGCTTGGCAATACAAAGCCCTCCCCTTCGGGCTCTCTCTGTCTCTGCGGGTCCTCACCAAGCCCGCGGAGGGTGCCCTAGCGCCCCTTCGGCTCGCAGGCATCTGCATACTCAGTTTTCTTGACGACTGGCTGATTTTTGCCCTCTCTCGGAGCAATTGATTATGCACAGAGACAAAGTGCTCCGGCACCTCCACCTGTTGGGGTTTCAGGTCAACCGAGAAAAGAGCAGCTCGCCCCTGTGTAGAGGATCTCTTCTCTCGGGCTGGAGCTGGACTCGGTCACCATGGCAGCGCGCCTCTCCGGAGAGCGCGCTCAGCTGATGCTGTACTGTCTGAGAGAGCTCGACAGTAAAATAGTGGTCCCACTGAAACTATTTCAGAGGCTCCTGGGGCATATGGCATCCGCAGCCGCTTCATGCCGCTCGGATTACTCTATATGAGACCACTTCAGCACTGGCTTCACGATCGAGTCCCCAGACGCGCATGGCACGCGCGCGCACACAGAGTCTCTGTTACTGCGCTGTGTCGCCGCGCCCTCAGCCCTTGGAGCAACCCCTCGTTCCTACAGGCCTGGGTGTCTCTAGGACAGGCGTCCAGTCTTGTTGTCATTTCAACAGACGCTTCCAACACGGGCTGGGGGGCTGTGCGTTGCGGGCATGCGGCTGCGGACCTGTGGAAAGGTACCCAGTTGCATTGGCATATCGCCTGGAGCTGTTGGCAGTGTTCCTCGCTCTCCACCGTTTTTTTTTCGGTGCTGGAGCGGCAACACGTGCTGGTCAGGACGGACAGTACGGCGGCGGCGGCGTATATCAGCCGTATGGGGGGTATGCGCTCTCGCCGCATGTCTCAGCTCGCCCGCCGTCTGCTCCTCTGGAGTCATCCGTGGCTGAAATCGCTGCACGCCATTCATATTCAGGCAAGCTCAACCATGCAGCCGATGCGCTCTCACGGCAGCCTTACGTCCTGGAGAATGGAGACTCCACCCCGAGTCTGTTCAGCTGATATGGGCGCGATTCGGGGAAGCCCAGATCGATCTGTTGCTTCCCCCGAGTTCGCTCATTGCCAGTTGTTCTTTCCCTGACCGAGTGCTCTCGGCACGGATGCACTGGCTTACAGCTGGCCTCGGGGAATGCGCAAATACTCGCTTCCCCCAGTGAGCCTGCTCGCGCAGTTACTGTGCAAGGTCAGGGAGGACGAGGAACAGGTTGCTGGTTGCGCCCCTCTGGCTCAACCGGACCTGGATGTCAGAGCTCTCCCTCGCGATAGCCCTCCCCTGGCAGTTCCCTTCGAGAGAGCACCTACTCTCTCAGGGACAGGGCACCATCTGGCAACCTCGCCGATCCTTGGAGGTCCTTAGACGCGAGGAAGACTTAGGTAACCTCCGATTGGGTGGCTATTACGTCACTCGGGCTAGAGCCCCCTCCCTGAGCGCGCCTATGCCCTGAAGTGGAGTCTATTCACTGAATGGTGTGTCTCTCGCAGAGAAGACACCCGTAATTTGCCAGATCAGTGTTGTGCTTTCTTTACACCGAGAGAAGCTGGAGAGCAGGCTGTCGCCCTCCACACTCAAGGTTACGTGGCTGCCATCTCCGCTCTCATGACGCGGTGGCTGGCAGCACCGTGGGAACGTATAACCTCATCATCCGGTTCCTCAGGGGCGCTAAGCGAATAAATCCACCCCGCCCCCTCTCATGCCCTCTTAGGATCTCGCCCTCGCTACACAAGCCGCGTCAGATCTCTTCGATCCTCGACTCAGTATCTTTCTGTCCCTGAAGACAGCTCTGCTGGTCGCGTTGATATCGATTAGAGGGTCGGGGACCCGGAGGCATTTTTCGGTCAGTGACTCGTGCCTGTAATTGGGCTGGCTTTCTCTCACATCCTGAGACCCCGCCTGCGATATGTGCCCAAGGTTCCTACCACTCCGTTTTAATACTAGGTAGTGAGCCTGCAAGCGCTGCCCTCGGAGGAGGCAGATCCAGCCCTTCCTTATTGTCCAGTTCGCGTCTTGCGTATTATCCGGACCGCACTCAGAGTTTAGATCATCTGAGCAGCTCTTCGTCTGTTATGGCGGTCGGCAGCAGGGAAGTGCCGTACCGAAATAAGTTTTCCCACTGGATTGTGGATGCCATTCTCTCGCTTATCAGAGCTGAGGTGAGCTGCGTCCCCCGAGAGTGCAGACATCTGTAGAGCTGCAGGCTGGGTGACACCCAACACATTTGCAAGGTTTTACAATCTGCGAGTGGAACCGGTTTCCTCAAGGGTATTAGGTAACCCTTGGTGATTGAGGAAACAATTCAGTTGGGTGTTGAAACACGCTTGCTGCGCCATTCTCCCTAACACGGAGGTACGTGCGCCTTTTTATCTGTCAGTAAAGTTCCCCGTCAGGTGAGCCCTGCAGATTCCTCCGTGGCCCCCAGCACTGACTTCAAGGAGGAGTCACTTGCTGGCCCACTACATTGTAGGTCTGCCCGCTGGTCAGCCCGCGTTTTGGGTATAGGTGTCTGCTATGCGTGATCCCCACTAGGCGATCCCATATGCTTATTCCGCCACGGTTAAGTCTCCCCCCTGGGCGGACCCGTGTCTTCCCTCTCCGCTAACCACTCTTTTGCTATGCGTACTCCCCCTTTTTAGGGCTAGTCCATATGTAAATTCTGCCATCTATCCCCCCTTGGGTAACGGATGGCCTCCGCAGCGTCCTCCTTATCGGGATTGCACGCTTCCCAACGTACTGTCGTATTTTCCTAGAATTATCTAGATGTTCACGACATCCCAAAAAATATATCTAAATCCGTAAGACTTCTGTTGAAGTAGGATAAATTAGGGCCAGGGACACGTTGGAGGACCGCGCCTCCCATAATGTGGGTGCTTCACGCTTGCTTCACTATCCCCTCATCGGGGGCGTTGGTAAGGTGCAGTCATTATGGCGCTTTCCATAGTTCTCCCATTTTGTGGATTTTCACAAAGATCAAATCAACTTAATAGCACTGAAGTTCCCCAACCGAAGGGGAACGTTCGAGGTTACAGAAGTAACCCTTCGGAAGTGCTATACTCCGTCGCCATAATGACTGTCCCTTAGCTGTTTGAAAGTCTCTTCAGCTTAAAAGGATGGCGTTTGCTCGCTTCAGGTGTGCTTATATGCTGGGATAATTGGCAATGAAGCACACCTGTGCAAGCTTACGCTGCCAATTCATTGCATTCATTGGCCTGTTCAATACTCTTTCAGACAATCGGCTTCTGAACCGAATCCTCCCATTTCGTGGATTTTCACAAAGATCAAATCCACTTAATAGCACTGAAGTTCCCCTCCTCGAGAACGAAGGTTTACTTCTGTAACCTCAAACGTTACATTGTTACTGTTTTTCCATAAGCATGTTTTCCTCAATCCAATGCATTTCAGCTTTCCAAGCCACCGTATTTTACAGATTATATAACTAAACACAAATATTTTAGGACTCTGACTTGGCCTTTTTGCAGTGTGTTGTTTACAAATTGTCAGTGACAGCATTTGAGCCTTTGTTTCTTAGAATGCACCACTGTCTAAGAAATTTAGCTTGTTACCTTGTTTTATGAATGCAATTTTTATTATTTCTTTCCTGCCAGATTGAGTCCCACAAGCTGAACTTCCGCGAGAATGCACGAGCTCGCACGGACCACGGCGCTAAAATCATCTCCTGGTCCCCCCTGAGTGACAGCCACCCCCACCCACATCGCAGCACCTCTCTCAGTGTTTCTCTGGGGTCCGCCATGTCCTCACACTCCACCCAGCTTGTCCCATTCACTCGGCCATGAGATGGGTGCAAACCAGTGCACTAGCAGGAGAAGGACTCTTATTTTAACACAGCCTGTCCCTTTAAAACCCATTAGCATCTCTTCTTGTTTACAGTTTTGTTTTATTTCCTTTTCTGGGAGATGATGTTTTGGAAAAAAATAGTTTCAGCGCTCATGTTCGACGCAGAGTTGTGGTACGAGTCTAGATTTGAGATGAATTCTCCAGATGGTTGTCCAGCCACATAGCTTTTAGTGCCATCTATCCTAAAACCGCAATATTTAGTCCAACAACACAAGAGTTAATTTCTAGACTTCCTACAATCCCAAAAATAGACCTACATTTTAGAGGCTACACCCATCGGTTTGGCAGTAGACGTTCTCCAATGGGAACCCCAGAACTCACTTGAGATGTAGCTTATTACATCATATTATGGCAGTAATGCTCCCTGTATTGTTAGTATGTGGGGCTGTCTTAAATCCCAGTCAAAAAGGGACGAACCAGCCACCATCTATTCATCTGCTCCCTTTGCTCCACTGGTCCTGTCCACCTCACATGAATTATAAACCCTGTCCTTTCCCCCAGTATTTAAATGAGCACTTAATTATTTGAAACCTATAGGCTGTTCAAGCAAAAACATATTTACATCTTCAATGAGTTTGCTGTTTCGTGTTTGCGTGAATTACTGTAACAATGAGCTGTATCATTATGATGTCTGACCATCTGATTACATCATCCACTTTCCAGCATCTTGTGAACTAATAGGACACAAAAACACATTACATACATTATACAGCATGATACAGGAGGAGGAAAAGGCAGTGGCGCGCAAACTAAACAGACAGGATGGACAGGAATGAAGAAAGATGTCCGAAAGTTAGAATGGAAATGCGTTCACACTCCGTACACAGGTCATGATTATTTGCTCAAAGGTTCGAACATCCCTCATTTTGAATTGAGTATTGTATGTCAAGTGTCAATGGACCCTTTTCACATTTCTGGGTTTCTCAGTAGCGGAAAGCGGCATGGTTGGGTAAACTTAGAGTGCAGTGAATGGAAAAGTACAACAAATAATTTTTTACAATCCTATTTGCTGAAGTAATAAACGAAAAACTCCACAATGGTGTTATCAAGACTTTCAGAAAAAGGAAATAAATAGCGTGAGACTGATAACCGCAGCCAGAGGAGAACATAATGTCAAATTTACTCTCAGCCCCTGTCTCGATTGGGTAAGAATCAAGTCGAAAAGAAACCAAATGCAAGTGAGAGTTTATTAATATAACATAGAGTGCAACAATTAAGTCAACAGAGTGTGATAGCAGCATGGACGAAAGTCTTAGACACAGGAATCACAACAGGAACATCTTGAAGGCCAGCCCAAGCCGATCCTGAGAGATGAACACAGTGTAACGAACTGAAAATGATGTCCTGACTTTCCACTCTAATATAGGTGAGCTAAGTGCCATCAGCTAAAACTGCTGATAGTCCCGCTGATCATGTGATGTAAACAAAACTTGCATTGGAGGACATGGAAGCCAAAACAGAAACCCACGTGACAACAAAAAACATGAATAGACCGAGCGGCTGCACATCACAACCGTGACAGCCCCATAGACGCTGCATTAGAAACACCTCATATAAGTGGTCATTTATTTTTTGTAATTTAAGATATAAAAAAAGATGATATAATACATTCATAAAAGCTTATAAATGTTCATACGTTTGTTTGTTTTTTAACCGTTTAACCTGCGCCTCGTTTTTGAGCATTTTCCGGAAAACGACTTACCTAAATAAAAATGGCTGTAGCTCTTGAACACTGTGGTCTATGTTCACAAGTCTGGTTTTGTTTGAAATTAGACATTGGCTATTTTGGTTCCCAATCGTCAAAATAACTCAAAGTAGTAAAGGAACAGAGTAAAACATGGTAAAATATAAGCTAAATTAAATTTCGATTAGTTTCAGTGAAATTCATTAGAGGAAAAATGGATGTGACTATCAGGATAATGACACGGAAACAGAAAGAAAAAGATGAATATCAGACCATGTTTTGATTCCAATTTCAATTTCGATACTCCAAAAATGTAGCTTCTGGCAATGTAGCGTTTGGAATCTTCAAATGGACACATGGTAAACGAATTATCAAATTAGGCATGGGACGATAACCGTTTTCAAGTTATACCAAGGTTTGAAAAAGTCAAAGTTTTAAAACCTTTAAAATGTTCTGCTTTACTGTTCCTAAGGTATGTATAAGATTTTTTATTTATACATATTTGTTGAATTTTTTTAGGACATCAGTATCTCCAGGAGAAAATATATCCAAAGTTGCCGTTTAAATTGCATAAAATCTGTGTTTACCACTAACGAAGACAGCAGAAGTCAATAATTCATTTGAATTATGTAGCCTGACATGTTTACTGTTATACATGCTTCTAAAAATAAATTAAACTTTGTTCAAAGAGGTTAAAAAGTTAAGACATTTAAAAATACATATTTTAGAGCAGTAATTACAATACCATCAAACCATATTTTTATCCAAGGTTATCATACCGTCAAAATCTCATACTGGCCCATGCCTAGACTAACATAGTCAAAATTACATGACAAATAAACGCATATCTATTCAAAATATTAAAAAACTTTCAAGGATTTAATATTTTGATGATAGTTAAACGCGTCATAACAGACTTGTGAAAAGGGTCCATTAATGGAAGGCTTTTGCACTAAACATGAACCAACATGTGCAAAGGCTCATCACATGAACAGTAAATATATCCAAAATAAGTATTGCAATACAATCCGTATCCCTGTATTTATTTCGTGGCAATTAATAAGCTGTTCTGTAGAAGTTACTGTTTTTAATCAAACATAGTAGGATATGCTATTCGGTTTCATTACGAAGTGATGTATTATTCACAAGGTTGTTGAATATCATAGTTTTAATCTCTCTGAACCTACTATTGTTGGGCTGCTTTTTGAAACTGTTAACTAGTGACACTGTTTATCAGTGAATTTGTGGGCACTTTATTGGTAGTAGATATACCTTTAGCTGCACAATGCCTGCAGGAAAAAAAAGTAAACAGTTTGCTGTTGTTGGTTAAAAGCTTATGTTTGTATACAGGGTTTGATTCACTTCTTGTTGTGAAATATTGACTTTTTCCTGGTAAATTACTGTGACGTCATGGTAGATTATTGATGGTGGTAATGTCGTGGCATCAAAAATCCCATATCAAACTGAACAAACCAGGAGGTATTAAATTATGCAAGTATCCTATGAAATAATTAGCTCATGAGCATTCAGAATGCACTTTATGATGGATGTTTTATACTACAAATCAAGCGATATATGACTGGTTGAGCACCGTTCCCAAAATTCTGTCCCCTGACAAAGAGCCCCAGTTACACAGAAATGCAAAACTTGTATCTCATAGAGCAGTCTGTAAATACAGTACGAGTGTGAGCAGTGTGTTTCATGTAGAGCAGCTGTGCTTGGCTAAACGGTCCTGTCTGTAGTTCCTTTTGTGATTAGCGTGTGCTGTTCAGGGGCTGTGCTAGTAAACCTCAGTGTTGTACTCTTGATACAGTGATCATAACCTTTCATGCCTTCAGACAGCTTTTTTTGTCATTTCCATAATAAATGAAAACTCACAGTGTTAGTACATTCACACGTCCCCCGCATCGGTCCATTTAAAGCAGTTTTGTAAATACACGTTTCACACTTTATATCCTGCAGGGGAAGAAAAAAAAACACTTCATGATTGGGTTGTATAGAGAAGCAAAGTGAAGATTTTTGCGTCTATGAATATTTCTCCAGACAGTATTTTATTCTTAAGTGAGTCTGCCTTTTTTTGAAGTAAAAAAAGGGCTGGCAAACAAGAATGTTTTTAAAATGTAATGTATTCAGGAAGCGAAGAATATATATTATGTGTCTAACTTTTTCTCTTTGTCATCACAGGTCACTTACTAAATACATTGTAATCAATAACAGGAGGAGTGTGATTGATTTTTGACTGTGGACGAAAAAAAGAGGACTCTTGAGGATGTCCTTCTGTCTGCATAAGGCACAGCATTCTGGTAATGACTTGAGTAGCCTGAGACAGGACGCAGAAAGTGGGTTGAGAGGTTATAAGTAGTCAAGCAACAACCACAGGAACAGCGATTCCTCCCACAAACTGCACCTGACACATAGACCTTGAATGTTGTTGTTTGGATATCCATGCCGCACGTCTGTATGAGACTAACTGTAACTGGTAGGCTAATTGGCATGTTTAAAAGTAGATAGAGCACTTCGATTAGGCAGCAAAAGAGCCCCCTAGTGTGTCTGGTAGGACTCACAGTGTGTCTACTTCCTATAGACCACGACAAAAGCGCATGCTGACAACAATGGACGACTGACGCCGGTCCTAAATTGGAATTAATGTCTCCCCTCTTATTTAAGATGTATTTTTTGGTATGAAAGAGATCATTGTGATTAATTGTTAACTAGTGATGTGGATATTTAATCATGAATAAATAAATAAATAAAAAAACAAGCTAAATCAGGTGTGTTTTTAAGTGATTCATGTTTATTTCTGTAGCGCTTTTACAATGTAGATTGTGTCAAAGCAGCTTAACATAGAAGTTCTAGTAAATTAAATCTGTATCAGTCCAGTTTTCAAAGTTGAAGTTCAATTTTGTTCAGTTCAGTTTGGTTTAATTTTCACTGCTGAAAATCTAAACACTGAAGAGCTAATCCATCGATGTGCGATGGAAATCCTTTATTTGTATGGTGCTTTTACAATGTACATTGTGCCAAAGCAGCTTCACATAAAAGATCATAGTAAATTGAACCAGTGTAGTTCAGTTTTTAGAGTTTAAGTTCAGTTCAGTTTAGCTCAGTTCAGTGTGGTTAAATAATCACTACTGAGAGTCCAAAAACTGAAGAGAAATCCATCGATGCTCCGCTCTACAGATCCTGAACCATGCAAGCTAGTGGCGACAGCGGTGGGAAAAAAACTTAACCAATTGATGAAAGTGAAGGAAAAAACCTTCAGAGAAACCAGGCTCAGTTGAGCACAACCATTTTTACCTCTGGCCAAACTACAGTCAAGGCACCGGAGGCTGGGGAACGCTGGATGTCAGCGAGACTCGTCTGTCCTTGATGCGTCACAGAAATCCGTCTCATGCTCTCCACTCCTCCATGACCACCACAGCAGCTGCTCAGGATACGGCCTGGTCCAGGATTATGAAAACCTTGGGATCATCTTGTTGCAGATCTTGTATTGCATCAGTGGTGCTATTTAGTCTCCGGGGGCCTCGGGATGAGTATCCCCAGGTGGAAATAGAGAATAAAGAGAAAAATTTGCGTAGCTGCAGTTCATAGTGTATATAAATGAAATGTAAAAACTTGCGTGGAGCACATTCATGCATCATACTGTAATGTGATGCATTGAGTGTGTGCTTTGCTAAAAAGCTAGGTCTTTAATCTAGTTTTGAACTGCGAGTGTGTCTAGGCCTCGGACATAATCAGGAGGGCTATACCAGAGTTTAAGAGTCAGAAATGAGAAGGCTTGGCCTACTTTACTTGACTTTGCTGTTTTAGGGACTACCAGAAGCCCTGAGTTTTGAGATCTTAAAGTGCAGGTTGGATTGTTGGATACTCAGCAGAGTATTACAGTAGTAAAACAGAGCATTACAGTAATCCAGCTTAGAAGTCATAAAAGTATGGACTAGCTTTTCTGCATCTGAGATGGATAGCATACTTCGTAAATTTGTGATATTTCGCAGTAGAAAGAAAGCGGTTTTTGTGACAAGGGATATATGATTTTCAAATTTAAATTGCTGTCTTATATGACACCCAGATCTTTTATAGTAGAGCTAACGCTAACTTTGTATCCCTCTAATTGCAGGTCGAGTTGTGAGATCTGCTGTGTACAGGATTTAGGCCCAATAAGTAATAATTCTGTTTTTTCTTAAGAGAAGGAAATTGTTGGCCATCCATTCTTTAACATCTTTAATACACTCAGTTAGCTTAGACAGTTCATACACTCTATACATCTACACACATATCAGGGTCTGGGATAGAACTTGGGTCTCTTGAAAGGTGAGTCACATAACCACTGAGCTACTGGTAGCTGATGAACCCATACAATGATGATACACTCTATACACATACACACACTACACAATCTATACATATACACACATTAAACACTCCATATGCACATACATATGCACACGATATACATACACACACACACACAATACATTATACATATGAACAGATGATACACTTCATACATATACACATGATACATATGCACATGTGCACACTCTATACATACACACACATGACACACTCTATATACATACAGTATGCACATATGACACACTCTATACATATGCACACATGATACACTCTATACATATACACTCCATACATACACGCGATACATATGCACATATGATACCCTCTATATATATATATATATAGACACACGACACACTCTATCAGTGGTGGAAAGAGGACTGAAAATTATGCTTATGTAAAATTACTTGCTTAAAAATGTAGTGCAAGTAAAGTAAAAGTCTCTGTTGTAAATATTACTCAAAGTATAACTAAAATGTAGCCCTTTCAAAAGTACTCATGAGTAATGAGTATTACACTATAAAAAGCTAATCACCAATAAAAAAAAATCTAATAACGATGATACATATAAAACACGTATATAACACATAACATTTATAATGCTTCCTAGTTTCTGACATTATTTTTGGCCGGTATAGTCCAGAAACTCTAATAGCGGACGGCTGCTTCTCACTAAGGGCTGGCTGTGGTTGTTTCCAAACAATAGGCCCCCTTTAATAATAATTGTTGGCTTAATGCAGGTTTTATTGTTATACGATTAGATGGCAACAAGAGATTCTTTCGCAGGGACTTGTATTGAATAGAATAAAATAAGATTGTAAACAAAAACATAAATATATGGGACGTATGTGTTTTCACATGTAAATCTCTTGCGCTTCATTTGCGTTTGTTTATTGCACAAGTTGCAAAACACCTCTCATGTAATGTAATGCATGTGAGGGCACAGGTGAGACATCATTTTTCAAATAAACCAAACATGCTGTGTATGTGACGTTTAAAGGTCATGTAAAACAATTCATTACAAACTGAAATGAACATATTTTGATTATATGGTTTTAAATTTGATGTTTTTTGCGATTATTTTATGTTTAATTAGGAATTTTGCAAGATAGCAACTAGGGGGTCTGATATGTTTCTGACATATATGTATTTTATAATCTAACGTTAGGTTGATGTCTTGTGCCTGCTGGGTGTTTAAACCATTTCGGTCACCAAACAGTGAACATGTCTTCTTCTCATCAGTGACATATATCTAAACAGTCTAAAGATTTGCGTGTAAAGATTTTAGACATCTTCTTTGACACTTTTGATGCTCCCAAACAGTTTGCTGCAATTATAAATGGCCCATGCCTTGATGTAGTTCATTATGAGGCGATTTACCTTCTATGTTTGATTTGATTGGACAGGAATCACAGGATAGATTTTTCTAATCTCCATAGACAAGAAAAAAAAATAAGGTAGTGACTGCAGGTTGATGGAAAGTAGTGGAGTAAAAGTACAGATACTGCACTAGAAAATGTACTCAAGGGAAAGTAAAAGTACACATTTTTAAAACTACTCAGTAAATTACAATTTCTGAGAAAAACTACTCAATTATAGTAATCTGAGTACTTGTATTTAGTTACTTTAGACCACTGGTATTAGCACATGTGCGGCTGAGTTTTGAACATACTGTGAAATCTTAAGTGAATTGGCTGGCAGACCCCTAAATAAAGAGTTACAAAAAACTAAACGAGATGTAATAAAAGCATGGACAAGCCTTTCAGCATGGTGTTGAGAGAAAAGGATGGATACGGGCAATGTTCCGTAAGTGATAAAATGCGGTTTTTGTCAACTGTTTAAAATGAGGTTTCAGGCTAAGCTGAGCATCAAAAAGATTTTACACCTGAATAGAAGAAGTTAAAAGAGAATCATCAACTGTTAACTTGAGATTACCACATCTATTAACAGTAGAAGGTGTGCCAATGAGTAAAATCTCAGTCTTAGAGCTATTTAATTTGAGATGGTTTTGTCACATCTAGGCTTTAATCTCTACAAAGCAGGAATTAAGTGTCAATAATGAGGCAGATAGAATATGAGATGTATATATTAGGGGATGTATACATAAATCTGTGTGTCATCAGCATAGCAATGATGATTAATATCATATTTTTGTAGAATTTTACCAAGAGGTAGCATATAAATGCTAAACAAAAGTGGGCCAAGTACCAAACCCTGGGGGACACGGTGACACAGAGAGACAGTCCGCGATCTATGACCCCTCAAATAAATGAGCTGTGAGCATTCAGTGAGGAAGGATCAGTCAGTTAAAAGACCTATTTATGTATATAAAAATAAGACGTTATGATCAATCATAAATCAGTAGTCTAAGTTTTCCAGCACAAAGCAGACATAATTTCAATGTATGATAATCTACCCACTGACAAATTTTTCAAAATATGAGCCCCAGTGGGGACTTTGATGCCAAAACAACATCAAATTGACATAAAGGTTGATGGTAAATAAACACATCAAAAATTATAGCTTTTGTCCACCAAAATAATGACAGCAAAATTAATTTACAAAAAATGAATCATGTGAAAGCTTCAATTACAAATTTAGGCTGATGCTGTACCCATACAATGTATGGAAACTACCTTGATTTAAGAAACACAGCAAATTGACTTAACATTGGCATCAAAACATTTTCTATGTGTATTCTGATGCCAGTGTTAGATGTCAATTTGATGTTGTTTTTGACATCAAGTGGGTAACAGACAACATCATGTGTTAGAACAGAATTACATGACTTGATGTCATGATAGATTTGTAAGTATACTTGTTTCCTTCACAAAGTAGAATTCATTTGCAATTTCAGTGCATCACTCAGTCACAACACAGATTTAATGCAATTCAACTTTATTCTACTAAGTGACCGAAGAAATGCAAGATAGGCTGAAAACAAAACTAATTCAGCATAACGGAGACACAGAAAATCCACTTGAGCTTTACTCTTGATCATGTCCCTTCTGTAAAAAAAGAAAAGAGGTAGAGAATATCAGTGATGGTACATTATTCAGCTGCAACAGTACACTATCTGACAAAAGTCTTGTCGCCTATCCAATACTTTGAAACAGCAAATAATAACTTGACCTATTTGAACATTTGGTATTAGAAGTGGCTTATATGAATGGTAAAGGCCTCTAGATTACGCTTATTTTACCAAAATAAAATATGATCCTGCCTTGATTTATAATTATTTAAATAGGACAGTGAGGTCTGACTTTGCTGAAATAAAAGTCTTATCACATAACAGAAATAATGTATAGGAGACAGAGTATATAATATAAAAGTCATGATGCAGTGTAAAAAATAATTAATATTGTGTATGACTCTAATGAGCTTGGATGACTGCATCAATAAATCTCTGTAATGACTCAATTAAATTGTTAATAAAGTCATCTGGAATGACAAAACGTTCTTGCAGGACTCCCAGAGTTTATCTTCAGTGCCTTCTCCATCATCTTACCCCAGACGTGCTCAATAATGTTCATGTGTGGTGACTGGGCTGGACAATTCTGGAGCACCTTGACCTTCATTGCGTTCAGGAACTTTGATGTGGAGGCTGAAGTATGAGACAGAGTACTATCCAGCTGAAGAAAGTGCCATCCACTCTGTAGATCTCATCCATACGGAATGTACTGTAACCCCAAACTATGATTTTTCCTTTACCAAACTTGACTGATTTCTGTGAGAATCTTGGGTCCATGCAGGTTCTACTAAATCTTCTGCAGTATGTGTGATGATTGGAATGCAGTTCAACAGATGACTGATTTGAAAAATCTACCTTCTGCCACTTTTTCTAGAATTCAAGTTATTATTTGTTGCTTTTAAAACTGGGATCAACTACGAGAATTTTATCTGATAGTGTATGTATCTATAATGTAGATTTTATTTAGTTGAGAACCTTGTGTTATTGTACTTGTAAATGAGAGGTGTTAAATCTTGATTGGAGCATGACAGCTATAAATGTAACTGACCTTAGAACTGACATCACGACTTTTGGCACGTAGCTTATTGACTTGTGACTCTGCAATGTCAGCTCTTTCTTCTGCCTCATCAAGCTCATGCTGGATTTTCCGGAACTTGCTAAGATTAGTGTTGGCTTGTTCCTCCTGTAAAGCAGGATTAGCAGTTCTAAGACTGTAGAGTACAATTTATTAGCAAAAATGTGTGATATTTTGGCCAATACTTACAGCTTCCTCTGCAGCCCTCTTGTACGCTTTAACCTTTAGCTGAAGCTTGTCAACCAGATCTTGCAGACGAGCCAGATTCTTGCGGTCCTCCTCAGTCTTCAAAAGAAAATATAGAAAACGCAGATGAGAATTTCATGTGGGAAAGTGTCGAGTCGTTACACTTTCAATATGTAGGTAACATAATAAAATAATGGTCCATTAGTTAATGTGAGTTAATGTATTTAATAATATGAACAAAAAATTATTAACACGTTTATTATGCTATTTATTTATCTTTGTTAACATTATTTAAATTAAATAATGTTAGTTCCTGTTAGTTCTTTAGTTAGTTATTTGTACTTTGTAATACCAACTAAATGTGTGTTTTGATTTTTGCCTTACCTGATACGTCAGTTCTTTTATACGTCTCTCATATTTGCGGATTCCTTTCACCGCCTCACTGCTCTTCTTCTGTTCTGATTCAACTTCATTCTCCAGCTCCCTCACCTGTTGGCAGAGCATGCATTTTTCCACCTTCAGTGAACAGAATAGTTTTTGGTTTTGTTTTTTACAGTTGATGTTAATTCACTCACCCTGGCCTCCAGTTTCTGGACTTGTTTCTTGCCTCCCTTCATAGCAATTTGTTCTGCTTCATCCAGGCGATGCTGCAGGTCTTTAATGGTCTGCTCCATGTTCTTCTTCATCCTCTCCAGGTGAGCACTTGTATCCTGCTCCTTCTTCAGCTCCTCCGCCATCATGGCAGCATCAGTGATGGCCTTCTTGGCTTTTTCCTCAGCATTCCTGCATTCTTGCACTGCCTCTTCCACTTCTGTCTGAAGCTGGGATATATCCGTCTCCAGCTTCTTCTTCTGATTTAACAGGCTTGTATTCTGGCCGAAGATTTATTTAGATTAATTTGGAAACTCGTTTTGTGTAATTGATCTGTTCAAAATAAAGAGTAACTAAACGTTTAGCATACCTGGGAGTGCAGCAGCTGTACTCTTTCACTGGTATCCAGAAGCTCCTGCTCAGCAAGCTTACGGCCTCTTTCGGTTTGCTCAAGAGCTGCTCTGAGTTCCTCTAGTTCAGCCTGCAGAAGGTTGTTGCGTCTCTCTACAATGGCTGTGTTCTCCTTAAGATCTTCATTTGTTCTCAGGGAGTCATCCAGCTGAAGCTGAGCATCCTAAATAGTTGAGGGGAAGAAAATCATTTAAACAACCCTCCAGAAATCTTTGCAGTATTAGTCCAGTGTTTGTCTTACTTTCATATGTGCATGCACACTCTTAAGTTGTTTTTGGGCCTCTGCTGCTTGTCGGTTTGCCTGACTAAGCTGGATCTCCATCTCATTCAGGTCGCCCTCCATCTTCTTTTTTATTCTGAGGGCCTCATTTCTGCTTCTGGTTTCTGACTCCAAGGAGCTTTGCAGAGTGTCAATGGTCCTCTGCAAATTGCGTTTGCTCTGCTCCATCTCTTCATCCTTCTCGGCTAGTTTGCGCTCGATATCAGCTTTAATTTGGCTGAACTCCAGCTGGGCTCGCAGAATCTTACCCTCCTCGTGCTCCAGTGATGCCTTTCAAGCAGAAGAATGTGATCTATGGCTTTGCAATACATTATTCTGTTTTAACAACAACAACGATAATAGCTGCATCCCAAATGGCACACTATACACTATGCACTTATGCACTATGTACTTATGCACTTACACACTCAACAGTATAGTATATGTATGTAGTGTCTTCCCAAATGGCACACTAATGTTTTTTTACTAAGCAGATATTCAAACTGTTTCCCTGATGACGTTTGACGGTTGCCAAATCAGTGAAATAAACAACCGAATTATCAAATAATACCTGCCGTGAGTATAACCGCATTCACCATCGGGAGGCGCTATAATCACTCTCGTAGGAGAATTTTACTTTCACAATCCAAAATAAATAAAGTTATCCAACATGTGCGTCCGATAGCTCCGCCCCTTCCGCTACGTAAGCAAACCTGCAGTCGTTGAGTGCGTGAAGTGTCCATCATTACACACTTCATTTTGGCGGCTGAATGAGTGCATCATTCGGGTAATTAAAGTGCACTTATTATTTTTAGAGTTTTCAGTGTGAACACAATACTTACACTACTTATACTACAAAATGGCGTAGAATAGTGCATAAGTATGCGATTTAAGACGCAGCTCATGTAATTCAGGGGTCACCAGCCCTGTTCCCGGAAAGCTACCTTCCTGAGGTTTCAGCTGCAACCCTGATTAAACACACCTGTCTGTAATTATCAAGTGCTGCTTCAGGTCATAATTAATTAGTTCAGATGTGTTTGATCAGGTTTGGAGCTGAATTCTGCAGGAAGGTAGTTCTCCAGGAAAAGGGTTGGTAACCGCTAATGTAACTTAATAATAGATTATGCACATACGGTACTTGCTTGGAATTCTGACTGTTTTTATATTGTTTTATTGTGCTTTTCTACAAAGTCAAGGAATTAAGCTGCATCTGAAAACTTACCTCTGCCTCTTCCAGAGCAGATTGAATCTCACTTTTTTCTTGCTCCAACTGTTTCCTCATTTTCTCCAGCTCATGGATGCTCTTTCCTCCCTCACCAAGTTGCTCGGTGAGATCAGAAATCTCCTCTGAAAAGAACATCGCATTTAACACACTGATTTTTTTTTCTCCAATCCTAAAATTTAAAATGAATGTCTGTACTGCACTATAAGCTTCCTCCACCCCATCATTGTAAACACAGTATAAAGTCTTCTGCTGTCTGCCTCATGTATCTATTTTAGTTGATTTAGAAAAACACAGTGTTTTTGTGTTGGTAATCTTTTTATTCACCTTGGAGATTTTTATTTTCTCTCTTCATGGTCTCCAGGTGATCTAAAGCTTCCTCATAGGAGTTCTTCAGCTTGAAAAGTTCAGTGCTAAGACATCTTGCTTCTTTCTGAGAGCTCTCTAACTCGGCTTGCGACTCTTCAAACTTCTGCTTCCACTCAGACAGTACCTATGTTTTCATGTAAGCAAATTTTAGTATTACAGGTATTTAGAAACTATGGTTATGGCTAATATAGGAACTATGTTTGATTTACCTTATCAAAGTTTCTTTGCTTTTTGTCTAAGGCTGCAGCAGCCGCATTAGACCTCTCCAGGTCCACCATAAGATCTTCAATCTCATTTTGGAGTCTGTGTTTGGTCTTTTCAAGAGATGAACACTTTGCATTTACTGCTTCAACAGCTTCTTCGGTTTCCTGTAAGCGTTGAGCCAGTTTCTTTCTGTTATAGAAAATAAAAGAAGATTTTTGGGAAGATACTTTTTTAGTGCACACCTACACGAAAATGATTGACGTGTTATTATAGTGTTACCTTCTGTTAAGGGAAGCTTGGCCTACTAACAGAAAAACTTTTTGTTCGTCTTACATTTGAAAATAAACATAACACAAACAAAAAGCTTCTCTGTCAGTAGAGAAGTTAAACCGTAAAGAAGAATTTGTATGAAATATTTTATAGAAACAGATCTTACTTGGCTTCCTCCAGTTCTTCAGTTCTCTGGATGGCATCAGTTTCGTACTTGGTTCTCCACTGTGCCACCTCAGAATTAGCTTTGGACATGCCTCGCTGTAGCTCTGCTTTAGCTTCCTGCTCCTCCTCATACTGCTCTCTAAGCAGATCTGTGTCATGACGGGCTGACTGTACAGCATGGGCGAGAGCGCTCTTTGCCTGGAGGAGGTTGCATAATTATTTAACAGACCAAAAAAATGATGGCAAATAATTAAAAAAGAATTTTAAACTCAATTCACACCTTTGTTTCCTCCTCCAGTTGTCTTTTAAGATCTTCAATTTGCTGAGTGTAAGACATCTTGCTTCTGGTTAGCTGCGAGACAAGAGAGTCCTTTTCCTCCAGCTGTCTTGAAAGTTCACCTAAACGTATGATCATGTATTTTATCATTGTTGGAGGACTGTTGCTCAAATAATTTAATTGAATGTTATTTACTAATCTTACCATTTTCAGATTGTAGTTTAGATTTCTGCATTGTGAAGTCATTAATGCAGCGCTGACCTTCCTCATATTTTGTTTTATATTCATTCATTTGGTCTTCTAAAGATCTGGTCATCTTCTCAAGATTTGCCTGTACAAGGTAAACAGTTTGGCTAAGAATTACTTTTTAGCTAAGAAAAGCAACATTCATTTTTCTTTATGAGTGTTTGTATTTACAATACCTTTGTCTTTACAACATGTTCCATGTTTGAGACTACATCATCCAACTCCAGCCTAAGTTCACTTTTCTCCTTTTCCAGTTTTTGCTTGACCCTCTGCAGATTGTCTATCTGCTCTCCAAGTTCAGCCACACTGTCGGCTTGTTTTTTCCTGAGTGTGGCGGCAGTGGCCTCATGCTGCAGAGTGGCCTCTTCAAGGTCTCTGCGGAGCTTCTGAAACTCTGCCTCTCGTTTCTTATTCATCTCAATCTGAGCAGCTGTAGCTCCTCCAGCCTCCTCCAGTCTCTCGCTGATCTCCTCCAGCTCTCTGGCTAAATCTGCTCTCTGTTTCTCCACTTTGGCTCTAGCAGCTCTTTCTGCCTCAAGCTCTTCCTCCAGCTCCTCAATACGTGCCTAGTAATGACAATATGCCAGGGTTGACTCATTTCAAATTTCAATGTTAATATGCACTATTTTTTAAATTGTTACCTGAAGTTCCTTCAGTTTTTTCTGCAGCTGAATGCAAATAGTTTGTTCATCTTCGATTTTCCCATTGAGCTGACTGATTTCAAAGTCTTTCCTATAAATAGAAATGGGTGTGTATAATTGTAAAGTTCTTGGTGATGAACAAACAGTTCGGCCTGTGAAAGATTGGGAGTTTTTGCCTTACTTTTTTAGACGCTCCTCTAACTGCTGCTTGTCATTTTCCAGGTCCATTAGGCTTTCCTGGGTTAATTTCAAGTCTCCTTCTAGTTTCCTCTTGGCTCTTTCTAGATCCATGCGGAGCTTCTTTTCTTGCTCAAGAGATCCTTCCAGCTGATATAAGTAATTTAAAAATGATTGATTGCTTATTTAATATGCCAGTTTGTTTTATGCAATTTGCTTGCTGGAAGAATATTAAAACAGAATTTTCTACACTATAGCTGGGTTGTCGTAAGCCAACAATGAGCTTCTCCATATTTTACCCAAGGCTGGGTTACGATAACCAAGCAATTTTTAGAGTGTGTATGTATGGTGGGGGTAAATTGTAAAACTCACATCATCTACTTGTTGCTCTAGCTTTGCTTTTGCCTTGGTGAGGGTGTTGACTTTGTCCTCCTCACTCTGCAGGTCATCCAATGTCTGCTGATGAGCTTCTTGCAAGGCTTTCTTCTCTTTGGTCAGCTTTGCGATTATGTCGTCCAAAGCTGCCATTTCTTCTGTCAGGTTCTTTACCTGTAAAAGAACATGCATACTAAGGATGTTTTCACACTTGTACGGTTGATCTCTTGTTTGTTTGGTCCAGACAAAAAAGGAAAATATTACATTTAGTCCCCGTTTATTTAGCATTCATACTGACATCTTTAAGACCAAATTTGAAGATAAAGAAATCCGTTTATAGCACAGAACTTAACATACATCCAAAACAATGCCATGTGTTGGGCTAAATTTGCAATAATTTTTACATCTAAGAGCTTGTATAAAAAGGCAAACCAGACCTTGTTCTCAGTAGCATGCTTCTCTTTCTCGACTTTAGCCAGAGTGAGCTCCAGATCATCAATATCCTTCTTCAGCTCAGAGCATTCGTCCTCCAGCTTTCTCTTCTTAGCTGTCAGCTCTGCATTCATCTCCTCCTCATCCTCAAGTCGCTCGGTGAGCTCTTTGGCTTTAGCCTCAAGCTGAATCTTGTTTTTGATGAGCTGGTCACATCGTTCCTCTGCGTCACAGAGATTGTCTTGCTCCTGTTTTTAAACATATGTAAAATTACAGTGATTTCTATACTACACACTTATGTACCTACATGTGTTGCAAATATTAACTGACCGCTTGAACTTGAAGTTGTAGGTCATTCTTCTCTTGGAGAAGAGACACCATTTTTTCTTCTAGCTCTTTCCTTCTCGCTTCGGATTTAGCATAAGCCTCTTTGAGCTTGGCAAATTCATCTTTCATATTTGCCATCTCTTTCTCTGCTTCTGCTGACTTGAGAAGAGGTTTGATCTTGAAGAAAAGCTTCATCCAGGGCCAATTTTTCACCCCCATGAAGGCACGGACATTCCACTGGATAACCAGTAGGGCATCCCTATGAAGAGGTTACATTTTTTTCATCATCCAAGGTCAACAGCAAGCAAATTATGGAAATGTAAGGTAATATGGAATATGCAGGATCCTTGCCTTCTTTCAACTATCTTTTGAAACTCAACCCTTGCAAGAAGTCCTCTGGATCTTGCCTGAATTCCAGAAATAATTAGAGATAGTCTGTCATCTCTCATTTCTTCAAGCTGACCGAGTAAACCAGCCTTGAAGAACACCTAGGTAGAATTCATTATAGAAACAAACATTTACTTACAGAACTACATTAGCATTGCTATATGTGCAGTAATGTAATTTAATCCATACAAAATAACCTTTGTGTGTCCAAATTTATATTGATTGTGATCAATATCCAGTGAACCCAACAGTTTCTCTGCTCCTTTCCTGCTGTCTATGAACTGACCTTCAGGTATGGCTGCAGGATTTAGGATTCGGTACCTGTAATTAAGTACATAAAATATCTAAGAATGGAAAGTGTTGCTGTAAATTCAGGTAAAGTGTTACAGAACCAATATTAATTACCTCTGTTTGAAGTCCCCATAGAGGATTCTGTTGGGGAAGCCCTTCCTGCAAATCCTGATGCCCTCCAGCACACCATTACAGCGCAGCTGATGCATGACCAAAGGATTCTCCATTGCACCAGGAGTCTTTGTCTCATTAGGAATGATGCAGCGCACAAAATGAGGGTGAGTTGACCTTAGGTTTGTCATTAACTTATTTAAGTTTTCCTGTAGGGAGAAATGTACGTGGAATTTAAGACCAAAGAGATTAAGAACTATTTTCAGTTTCCTACATTTTTTTTTTTTAAACATGTCCACAACAGTTACAATTACCCTGTGGAGTGCAGACACAGTCTGGAAGGAGGAGCCCTTCTTCTTACTTCCACCTCCTTTACCTCCCTTACCATTATCTTGAGATGGTCAAAATATAAGAGATTAATTACTTAAATCTTGTAACACTTAAATCACTTGTGATTGCATATGAGATTCTATTGTGCCAGCGTGGCTAATTTAGCTTGGACATACCTGATTCTGCCCCTGCATAGTTAGCAAAGAGCATTGACAGAAGTTTGACTGTAGACTTTTGAAAGAGTCCCACCACAGTCTCATTCAATGGGTCTTTGTTCTTCACCAGCCAGTTGTTGATATTATAGTCAACTGTACCAGCATAGTGGACCAGAGAAAAATGAGACTCTGGCTTCCCTTTGATTGCTCTTGGTTTCTGGAAGTTATTTGATTTCCCAAGATGGTTGTCATAAAGCTTTGCTTTAAAGGTTGAATCACTTGCTTTGGGAAACATGCACTCCTCTTCAAGGATGGACATGATGCCCATAGGCTGAAACAATCAGGCGTGATAGTGAAAAGTAAGTATAGTATGTAAAGTATATACTGTATCACTTAATTTAATGTTTATAATGCGTCAGAATGACACAAATTGGTGACTCACTTTCTCAATGAGATCGATGCAGGCCTGCAAGTCCATGCCAAAGTCAATAAACTCCCATTCAATCCCTTCTTTCTTGTACTCCTCTTGTTCCAGCACAAACATGTGGTGGTTGAAAAACTGTTGCAGTTTCTCATTGGTAAAGTTGATGCAGAGTTGCTCAAAGGTGTTAAACTGTAGTTTTGAAATTGAAAGAGTCAG
This sequence comes from Danio rerio, assembly GCF_052040795.2. Classification (NCBI taxonomy): domain Eukaryota; kingdom Metazoa; phylum Chordata; class Actinopteri; order Cypriniformes; family Danionidae; genus Danio; species Danio rerio. The sequence continues at coordinate 27,928,599 of NC_141022.1, forward strand.
TTAAGCGACTCAATTATATGCATTTTTAAGCATGATTTCATAAGGATCTATCCAGGAAGACTTACATCAAAGATCTCAAAGCCAGCAATGTCCAGCACTCCAATGAAGTATTGGCGTGGTTGTTTGGTGTCTAGAGACTGATTGATTCTTACAACCATCCAAAGGAACATCTTTTCATACACTGACTTGGCTAGTGCACCAATAGCGTAGTACACCTGAGCACAGAGAAGCAGTTATCTGGTATGCCACTACGTGAATCATTAAACCATTTTGGTAACAACACTCCAACTCACCTGCTGGACATTTTGTCCTTTGGTGACCCACTCATTTCCTACTTTGACTCTTGGGTGGCACAGACCCTTGATAAGGTCAGCAGAGTTTAGGCCCATCAGATATGCGACTTTGTCTCCATCTATGAAATAGATCAGATTTATCTATTTGGAGGGAATGTAATATTATGGACTAAATGATATTGCCTTTAGCTTGCTTCTTTAGGAATTATACTCTATTCACCTTCAGTTCCATCAGCCTCTGCTTGCTCCTCCCTCTGCTTCTGTTTGAACTTCATATTGCCAAAGTGCATAATGGCTCCAATCAATTTATAGATGCCATTTTTCTCCTCCTGAGTGAAGCCTAGTACATCAAACGCTTCCTAAAGTTTACAGAATAAGAGATGTGATTTGAGACCTTGCAGAGAGAGGAAGACAAAGATGTCATGTAATTAATTCTTACATCAGTGGCAAGCAATTCTTCACCATCATTAATTGAAGCTACGGTTGTTTCTCCTTGGGAGATGTAAGCGTAGTCATAGGGGTTGTTGGTGATGAGCAGCATCTCTATTTCAAGGGGAAAAAATTTTTCAGTTTGTTGTTTAATGCTAATACCGAAAAAGGTTCTTGAATACAGAATATCCAATGCATCTCACCCAGCAGCTCAGGTTTCCGCTGAGAGAGGATTTGGTAGAAAATATGATAGTCCCTTTCAGCTTTAAGCTGAAAAGTCACCCTTGACTTCTCCAGAAGATCTGATGTATTTACAAAAACAAAAATGTTCATTTTTGATTCTCAGTATTACCAGATAGAGTCTGGATGTTTAAATCAAATGAATTCTCACATGTTTCAATGTCAGCTGATGCCAACTTTCCACTGGCACCAAAATGAATTCGGATGAATTTTCCCTTAAAAAAAAAAGATCAAAAATAATCTTGAGAAATAGTGATAAATTAAAAATTGCATAAATTCAAAATACGTCAGTAAGGCTTATAAATAACTAATGGCTAAAATGTTTCATAAGATACTTATTACCTTTATTCAGTTAACTTTAACTTCTGACATTATTCTGGCATTATTTTCTGACTTAAATGTACAACTTACACCATGATTGTATATATATTTTTGGATTTACTTTATTTTTTCTGTATTGTATTATTAATATTATGCAAACAAATATACAAATTATTTGAAGCAAATCATGTACAAAAAGAAAAGCTGTATGATTGTACCAAAAAACAAAAAAATGATGACTCATGTTGCAGTCTGCAATCTGCCAGTTCATGCATTCTTAAATCATTTTGGTTTATCCAGCAGAGGGTGTTCTCACACTATGTCTCTGATAGAGCTGTGACATGCATCCTGTTGCATTACTATTTACAGATTGTGTTCACTAACAGTTTAACATGAAATGTAGACGCTTACAAATCTTGAGGAGTTGTCATTTCTGATGGTCTTTGCATTGCCAAAAGCTTCCAAAGCAGGGTTAGCCTGGATGATTTGATCCTCCAGGGTTCCCTTTAATAAAAAGTAAATGCTTTAGTGTGGTGTAATATAGTTTTTATTTTTCATTATAATGATCGCAGAAGCATATGACACTTACCTTTTTTTCTGCCCCTTCTTTCTTTGCTGAGCCACCAGCTGCAATACTTGCAAAATACTGAATGACTCTCTTTGTGTTCACAGTCTTTCCTGCACCCGATTCTCCACTACAGTAACATAAAACAATAACTTGATTTTTAAAGGGAAAGTCCAATCAAAAATAAAAGTGGTTCAAACCCTTTATGAACTTTTTTTTTGACCCAATGAAAATATTTTGAAGATTTTCAGGAAAATTGTCACCACTGCCACGCCTAGTAGGTGGAAAATACTATGGACATCAATGCGTTTCAAACATTCTTCAAAATATATATTTTGGTGTTTATTAGAAGAAAAAACTTGGACAGGATTGCAACAATGGAGAGCGAGTGGATGAGAACAGAATTTAAATTTGTGTGTTAACTGTCCTGTTAAAAAACACATAAAGTACTTAAGCAACCAAGAAATTGCTTAAAAAGGAAAAAAATTTTACTTACGTGATCAGAATTGACTGATTTTCCCTGTCTGAAATAGAAAATACTGCAATGTTACTAATTCTTGAGTTATTATTTTAATTTTCATGCCTTCTGGATTATTAGTCTTTCACCAGAGAAATACTGATCCAGAGGTTTGTCAGTCACAACACATTCTACTTTTTTTTTTACCCTTTATGAGATATATTGCCTGATTTGATTAATGCTTTCAGGTAAAAGAGAGGTGCTCTCGAATTTGCTAAGCAGAACAGATTTGAGGATTTGTTTCGTACCTGTTAGCATGTACTGATAGGCGTTATCAGAGATGGAAAAGATGTGGGGAGGAGCTTCACTCCTCTTTTTCCCTCTATAGGCTACAACCACCTCCTGATTGTACACCGGCAGCCACTTGTAGGGGTTGACAGTGACACAAAACAGCCCTGAGTAGGTCTGTGGGAAAGGACAAATGCAGTTCAGTAATTGAAGCTAATTGGGATGCGATTTTCAAGGGACAACGAATCATTCTCCTCTTACATAGATCATCCATGCTGCATAGCGCTCTTTGAGGTTGAACAGCACGGCTGGCTCATGAAGGAAGGTGAACATTGCCATGTCTTCAATTTTATCAAACTTTGGAGGGTTCTGGGGGTGAATGTCAGCTTCCTTTACAGTTACAGTCTGGGAGAAAAACAGAAAGATTGTAATTATTAAAATAACGCTTTAAAGTGAAGTGGCATTATTGTGCACAATATTTTAAAAGAATTCCAAAACAAAGTATCCAGAAGCTAACATTTTATTGGCGGCGCGATGGCTCAGTGGTTAGCACTGTCGCCTCACAGCAAGAAGGTCACTGGTTTGAGTCCCGGCTGAGTTAGTTTGTTTGTTCTCCCCGTGTTTGTGTGCTCCGGTTTCCCTCACAGTTCAAAGACATGCAGTATTGGTGAACTGAATAAGATAAATTGCCCGTAGTGTATATGTGTGAATGAGTGTGTATGAGTGTTTTCCAGTACTGGGTTGCAGTTGAAAGAACATGTGCTGAATAAGTTGGCAGTTCATTCCTCTGTGGTGACCGCTGATAAATAAGAGACTAAGCCGAAGGATAACAAATGAATAACATTTTAATACTAAAGACCTAATGCACTTATGCACAAATTCCTTATAGTGCTCATAATGTTTCAGTGACCAATTTTAAAAGGTGTAATTGAAAGTTCCAACCCTTTAAAGTGGCAAAATGATTAATTAGTCAAGCCTACCTTTCTTTTCTCAGTCTGTACAGTGACTTTGTCACCTTCACGACTGACGATTGACGCTTTCACATACTCTTCATCTGGATCAGGCACAAAACACTCCTTTTTCATATCAAAGGGACGGGTTTGTGCTTCCAGACGCTCTCGATCTGACTTTCGCAGGTAAGAAGCTGCTGCTCCAAACTCTGCCATCTGAGCGTCCCCCATGATTGCCTTTTCTGGAGATGATGAAGTTGGTTAAGTGAGTTAAAACTTGCAAGTATTGCCCACAATTGCATAAAAACCAGCTTTAAATTATAACTATGGCTTAATTCCTAAATACAAAAAATAAGTGTGATTTATACCTGATGTGCACCAAGTGCGGAGGCAGAAGAACCTGTTAAAAAATAATAATAACTGTCTGTCACTAAAAATCAATATATGCTATTTGAAGAAATAAACAAAGCTAAAGTTTTTTAAAAGTCAGTTATGACACTTCAGCAAAAAAATAAAAAATAAATCCTTTTCTCTTAAATCTAACTTCACCATGCAGTTTTGCTCAAATCTTACCCTCAGATGAAACGTCCAACTTGTCTGAACACCAACCATGAGATCACTTTATAAAGGAAGTCACCCTCCCAAATTTGGGGAAGGCATCCCAGCAGGCCGGAATGCTATTGCCTATTGCGTCTGACCACTATTAAGGTGCAGCAAATGTAGTTAGGGGTATTAGCGAGAAACAAGAACCTGCTAGTTGAGTTAAGTCTTATCTTTGTAGAGATTTGTTAGCTCTCCATTTTAGGTTCTCTGATAGCGGAGGGCTAATTTAGTTCAGAGACAGGGGGAAAAGATAAGTGGTTTGTACTTAAATGAAACGTGAATGATAAAAGCCAGACCAAATTGTTAATGTACATTCAAGAATATGCATCTGAGGTAAACATTGCTATAAAACCTTGGAAAAAAGAGTGAGATATATATAGATTTATTCCATTTGTGTGTTCTTGTGGTAAGCCGTCACTGCATTACTTTAATGCCCCGTGAGGGTTTAACAGACAACAAAGGGATTCAGATTCTGGACGTCTTAGCAAACTTTAGATGGAATTCTATATTTGTCATCTGGCATTGTTTAGAATACTCAGGAGATGGTATCTTATTTCAGTAAAGTGATAGGTTTGAACTGCATGCCTCATGCGCTCTCAATTACCCAGGGAGCTTAAGGAGGGTTAATATGCCACATTGTGTTTTTTTGTCATCATAACCCAGTCTTTGCAGAGACGCAAACAACAAAATCAGATGCCCTCTGAGTCTGCATCTATATTAAGCATCTTAGCCTGCGAGATTAACCAGGCGGCAAGTGTCGAACAGCACACACAGTGGTTTACCACAGGTGCCATTCTTCAGATTGAGTCAAAGAGGATAATGATAATACAATACAAAAATGTCTATCTAGACTTGTTTACTGCATGGGAAATGCTAACGCTTTTTTGTTGTGCCATTCTTTATTTTTGAGAACAGCAATTCACAAGTGTGTAACCCATATTGTTGACAACCCATTGTTTCTTTGAGGACAAAGATAACCCTGTCAAATTCCTGCAGAGTGAATCTCACTGATTGAGGAGCGAGACCACATTTTACTAGGAGCCTTACTGGATGTCTCTAACTGGGATCAAATATAATCTGCGACCTGGCCATTATAGGTGTCTTAGCTCATAAATAAAACCAAGTGACAGCTATACACAGACCCATCAGTATGTTATGGTATGCTAAAATTCTTGTAATGGTATATAGGCTTATACTCATATTAAGTCCACGTTTTAAAATGCACATGTTGGTGTTTCCATGCCTGTGTCCTTGGAATTTGCTGCAACTGTGAGTGATGAAACGAACACTAATCCTTAGGCCTCATGGGGAGACATTCTGCTCATGTAGGACAAATGTATGCAGACAGGAAGATTGAAATGGTGTTTAAAGGCATGGAAGACAGCACATTATTATAATATTGTCAGTTTTTTTAAATATTGTATAAGTAATTTCTGTTTTATGCTTTCTATCCATCCTGTTTTAGAATATATTTAAGATTGAATAGAATTGTATACGTGCAATTGGCAGACGTTAATGAAAGGTGAGTACCCTTGGCAATTACCGCACAGGAAGGGTCAACAGATAAACATGGAGTTAAGTGCTTATGACAAGTGATAAGACTGTTCTGTTCTGACACCCAGCCACATCTTTTCAACGATGACTGGCGTCAAAGTGCAAAAGGAAGTGAGAAATGCCAAGCCATCGCTGAAGGACTCTGGAAAGATAACAATGACCTCTCTAAGTTAGAGCAGCATTTAATACATCACTCCGACTTGTGCTCACATTCATTTTGTTCTCAATGGTCATCAAATTAGATCACATTATCCATGAATGTTAAACTGCAGCATAACAGCTGGCTGCTTAATTACACTTGATAAGGCCTGTACTGTATCTCCACACTGTATACTGTTACCCGTTTTATAATTTAATGGCTTACTGTGTTTTCAGAATTTAGGACACATGGCCTAGAAGAAACATTTTGCCAAATCTACCAATGGTCAGTGACTTATCTCCTACAAATATGTTTAGTCAGCCAGGAAACTGTACTAGATGAGCAGTATTAATAAAGTTGGGAAAATGTAAGTAATTGAAATGTTTATTGTTAATAAAAATATATTTACAAACTGATTTAAAAAATTATTATTTTATTTATTTAAATTAATAATTTTTTTTAAAATATTAATTGGAGCAACATTAAAAAAAGTAAAGCTATATTTGGTAATAAACACATTTTGGGAGCGAATTAAGCAGAAACTTTTTTCTTTTTTACTCCTTATTTTAAAACTGTATATGTGTAGTTTGTTTAAATGTTGCATGTTTTATATATGCATGTATATATGTGTGTGTGTGTGTATATATATATGTATATATATGTATATATATATATATATATATATATATATATATATATATATATATGTATATATGTATATATATATGTATGTATATATATATATATATATATATATATATATATATATATATATATATATATGTATATATGTATGTATGTATATATATATATATATATATATATATATATATATATGTATATATATATATATATATATATATATATATATATATGTATATATATATATATATATATATATATATATATATATATATATATATATGCTTTTGCATTATGGAACCTTTATCTTTCTACCAACAACTTTGAACCTTAAAGTTTAACTTTTAACAAACAAGTGACTTTTATTAACATTTTAATAGATTAAAGTGATATATTTTCTGGGTTAGTGTTGTATATTATGCAGCAAAAATCACGTAATAAACTGCCTTTTTACCTTTTTTTTTTGTGTTTTACAGACTTAATTCTCTATATATTATTTCTTATACATTATTTCATTTATTCATTTTCTTTTCAGCTTAGTCCCTTTAATAATCTGGGGTCGCCACAGCGGAAAGAACCACGAACTTGTCCAGCATAAATTTTAGGCAGCAGATGCCCTTCCAGCTGCAATCCATCTCTGGGAAACATCCATGCACACTCATTCACACACATACACTATGGAAAATTAAGCTTACCCAATTCACCTATACTGCATGTATTTGGACTGTGGGGTAAACCGGAGCACCTGGAGGAAACCCCATGAGAACACAGGGAAAACATGTAAACTCCACACAGAAATGCCAACTGACCCAGCCAGGGCTCGAACCAGCAACCTTTTTGCTATGAGGCAATAGTGCTACCTGCTGCGCCAACGTGACGACTTATACATTATTTCAAACTAATTCATTATATTAAAATGTAATTTTATTTGATTCTAAAATGTCGATAAAATTCACTTTGTTAAACAGTAGAGTTGAATTTTCAACATCAAATGTAGACAGAGCAGAAATTAATGTCCCATAATGCAATTCACTACTGTAAATAAACAGAAAATACTTGGAAACTGTTAATTAGCAGATTCTTTTTACAGTGTAATTCAGCCTCATTAGATTAGTTGCTCTAATCACTCTTTTTTTTTTTTTTTGTGGTGTATGGTTTCCCTACTCACACACAAAGCAGGACTCATTCAGTTCTTATTAGCGCAAACATAATTATTTAAATAAAAATTAATCATAATAATAATAAATAACCAATCACTGAAAAATCACTGAGCATTTTTATTATAAACTGGTATTAATAGAACATATGTGTAAAAATATGTCTAATTTCATATTACATTTTCAGCATTTTACTGCATGTTAATTTTTGTTTTTTTTTCTTTGGGATTTGTCTTTAAACATTTTTGTAATATGTGTAGTTGACGCATCTATGATGCATAAAGATGGTCTGACACACTGAAGAATCAGTACAGCTGTCTGTGGTTATAGACGCGCTTAAGAGTGTAGCTCACTGACCATGAGCCTTTCTCCTTTGTGTCCAGTCTATTTTAGGAACATAAAGCTTTATTATACCTCTCCATTTTAGACATCAGCAGTTCTCCATCTGCCAATTATGAGTTCATCACATTTAATATTAACACACATTTATTTTAAAATCCTTGTTCATCAAGACAGCCTGATAAACATTGAAACTCAGTTATGATTTTTTTTCCACTTGCCACAAGACATGATCAATATCAAAGCACAGACTTCTGTATATTTGAGGCACAGCTAACAATTCAAACAAGCCTAACTATGTTTTATTTACTGTTGGAACATTGTGTAAGCATTACGCTTTTTGGTATAATGCAGAGTTAAATTAATCATTCTGTGTGTTAATGCACGTCATGATTTTGCCAAGTACGACGCACATCCATGTTGATCCCAGAACATCATTTTTGTTTGAAAATGTAATCCATACCCATTATCTACCCATAAACTCAAATATAACTGTAAATTATTACCAAAATTCGACTATTAGACTATTATTAGGGAATAATAGTTGGATAACACTCATATATAAGTGCATAAACTAAACATAAACTTATCTCTTAATTCTGAATGGCTGATTGGAATGTTGTTCCAGGATGTTAATTCAAGAACATGTCCTGCTATGTGAAATCAGGTTAGGGTGTATTAATTTAGATTCCTCTCATTAACTGATGTATCATAACTTGGCCCCAAAAAAACAGCACAGATTCCAGATACTCACAAGACAACAGAATAAATGCAGAGTGACTTTATTTCATGTAAGTTAAGGAACACAATAGTGTATAGAGAGAAAGGCAAGCAAGTACTGGTAATTTCAGAAGATTTCCAGGACTTTATTCTTCATCAAATGCTTTCTGTGGGAGACAAATGTTACCAAGGAAAAGAAACACTTTATTAGTTATAAAAGAAATTATAGATACAAATATTAACAGAAGCTTGGCTTACAAATAATGATGACTTAACATACTAAAGATGTCTAATTGCATACTTTCTGGAATAAAAAAAACATTTCCATCGGCAAGCAAATAGCAAATCATGGTGCCTGCCTACTGCATTGGCTTTTAACTTGGATTTGTCCCAACGGAAAACTAACAACGTTTCGACATTTAAACGTAAAGGTGCAATAGAAGATCTTCAAAACTGCTAAAGTTAGTCTGATAGCACTGAAAGCCTACGTCCCAACCGGCAAATCGTCAAACCATGCCTCCTGGATGCATGAAGGCAGATTAGACTTCACATCACTACAATACTTCATGTTACATTCGCCAGAGGGAAACCTTTATTATTCAGTTACTAACAACAGTCTGTTTGCCTGCAATTCTCTTTATAAACCGCATCCACGAAGTTCCTTCTGCTCAAACAGGGTGCGACGAGGTATGCAATTACATATCTTGACAAGCAGTTAAGACAGCCTGTCAAACATTTTGATTGTACATCTTTTTCTTGGTCCTACACTTTCCACATACAGAATATTAAAATGCATATAAAACATTTGGATCACTTAATATAATGATTTCTATGAGGATGTGAAGAGCTGTCAGTCAGCATAACACAAATTGTCTTGAAGACAATGGCTGTGCCGCAGTCTAAAACCACCTACCACCCGGAAGTAGTTGGTCAACAGGGTACTTCTCACATACTACTTTTGGAATTTCATGAATTCATACATACTTCTCTGCTCACTTACTGTTTTTAGCATACTATTTAGTATAGTAATATGTGATTTAGGAAGCTTATTAATCACATTTTGCACCTTTAATGACTGTCACAGCCTAATACTGTACCTTCGGGCCCACATCACGACTTTTAGCACGAAGTTTGTTCACTTGAGATTCAGCAATATCAGCCCTTTCCTCTGCCTCATCCAGTTCATGCTGCAGTTTACGGAATTTGCCAAGGTGAACATTTGCCTGTTCTTCCTGTTGCAGGAGGCAAATATAACACATAAGACAGTATTGTAATTTAGACAACACCACTTTCTAGTATTGTACCTGAATTGTAACAGCACTTACAGATTCCTCTGCAGCTCTTTTGTAAGCTTTGACTTTTAGTTGCAGCTTGTCAACCAAATCCTGAAGACGGGCTATGTTTTTACGGTCCTCTTCAGTCTAAGATTCATAACTAAAGATTAATTCTGTGTACATGACTTATTTAGATTGTTATCAGGTTTGTTCAATGCTCCATGACATCTAAACCTTCTAATCCCACCTGATAAGTAAGTTCCTTGATGCGGCGTTCATATTTACGTATTCCCTTCACAGATTCGCTGCTTCTCTTCTGTTCGGCCTCAACTTCGCATTCCAGCTCTCTGACCTAGGAATGATCCATTAGAAGTACATTAGTCAATGCTTTGTTTATGCTTTTTAAAATGATTAGAGTCCCAATAACTTTATATTGATCTCACCCTGGCCTCCAGTTTCTGGACTTGTTTCTTTCCTCCCTTCATAGCGATTTGTTCTGCTTCATCTAGACGATGCTGCAGGTCCTTAATGGTCTGCTCCATGTTCTTCTTCATCCTCTCCAGGTGAGCACTTGTATCCTGCTCCTTCTTCAGCTCCTCCGCCATCATAGCAGCATCAGTGATGGCCTTCTTGGCTTTTTCCTCAGCATTCCTGCATTCTTGCACTGCCTCTTCCACTTCTGTCTGAAACTGGGATAAATCTGTCTCCAGCTTCTTCTTTTGATTTATGAGACTGGTGTTCTGTATCAGATAATGTTGTAAATTTGTGTTAAAGGGGTTTCAAATAATCATTTTAACAACATCCATGATGACCATGTGTTTTACCTGAGAATGCAGAAGCTGTACTCTCTCAGTGACGTCCAGGAGCTCCTGCTCAGCAAGTTTGCGTCCACGCTCTGTTTGCTCCAAAACAGCCCTGAGCTCTTCAAGCTCAGCCTGAAGCAGAGCATTACGTCTCTCCACAATGGCAGTGTTCTCCTTCAGATCATCATTTGATCGAAGAGAATCATCCAGCTGAAGCTGGGAGTCCTACAAAATTTCCCATTAAGTAGGGAAGCAAAGTTATTTTTTGGACACCTTGTGGAATTAATTATTAAATAGTAACTTATTATGTACCTTTAGATGAGCTTGGACTGACTTGAGCTGTTTTTGAGCCTCAGCCGCCTGTCTGTTAGCCTGGCTCAGCTGGATCTCCATTTCATTCAGATCTCCTTCCATCTTCTTCTTTATTCTCAGAGCTTCATTCCTGCTGCGGGTTTCAGACTCCAAAGCACTTTGCAGGGTGTCTATGGTCCTCTGTTGGTTTCTCTTCACCTGCTCCATTTCCTCATCTTTCTCACTCAGCTTGCGCTCAATGTCTGCCTTTATTTGGTTAAATTCGAGCTGCGTTCTCAGAATTTTACCCTCCTCATGCTCCAGAGATCCCTGCAATACACAGAATTAGTTTCCTCATGTCATACCTCCTGTTTTTTTCATTTATTTTGTGGGCACCCTCCTACCTCAGCCTCTTCCAGAGCAGCCTGTATCTCAGCTTTTTCTTGCTCCAGCTGCTTACGGACTTTCTCCAGCTCATGTATTGTCTTTCCACCTTCGCCAAGCTGTTCAGTCAGATCGGAGATCTCCTCTAAATGATAAATAGAATTAGGTTAGGATAGCCTATTAAGACTATTAATACAAAAATAAAAACATGCTTCTGAGTTTATGGAAAGGTGTATAAAATAGAAACCTTGCAGAATCTTGTTCTCTCTCTTCATGGTTTCCAGGTGATCTATAGATTCCTCATATGAGTTCTTCAACTTGAACAACTCTGTGCTCAAAGATCTGGCTTCCTTCTGAGAGCTCTCCAGTTCACACTGAGACTCCTCATACTTCTGCTTCCATTCAGATATGATCTGAAAGAAAGATTGTGGATGTTGAAATGGAGTTAAATTATTCAAATTAATAGTGTGAAAAGGGGTGATTATAGACTCTTAAAAATAAAGATTTTAAAATAATGTTTGAAGAATATATTAGTAACATATTGAACACTTTTCCAAGATCTTGTGCGAAGAAAAATATTAACGATTCCCCCGGAAACCAATGCTGATAAACAATCTTTAACATCTAAGAGTAAAAGATTGCAGTAGAAAATTTGAACCGTTAAAACAGTTTTGGTCATGTTAAGTACTATACTTTCACTTACTTTATCAAAGTGTCTTTGTTTCTTGTCTAAAGAAGCAGCAGCAGTGTTAGATCTCTCCACATCCACCATCAAATCTTCTATTTCATTCTGCAGTCTGTGTTTAGTCTTCTCAAGAGAAGAGCATTTAGCATTCACTGCCTCCACGGCCTCCTCAGCCTCCTGCAAACGCTGAGCCAGTTTCTTCCTGTGTAGAAATAAATAAATGTTATTTTTTCGTTCATTTTCTTTTTGGTTTAGTCCCTTTATTAATCTGGGTTTGCCACAGCGGAATGAACCGCCAACTTATGCAGCATGTTTTACGCAGCGCATGCCCTTCCAGCTGCAACCCATCCCTGGGAAACATCCATACACACTCATTTACAAACATACACTACGAGTAATTTAACTTACCCAATTCACCTATATCACATGTCTTTGGACTTGTGGGGGAAACCCGAGCACCAGGAGAAAACCCACGCAAAGACTCGGAGGATAAATAAATGTACAGCTAAAAAAATCTACAAAAATCAGGCAAGGGAGATTAAAATCTGCTGATTTTGTTTATAGATCAACACCTGCAGGATGTGCCAGACGTTTTAGTGTATTCTAAAAATGTTTTGAGGTGTTTCAAGTCAAATTTGGTCTAACGTTGACAAACCCAACTGTCGGGTAAAAGGTGTAATTTATTGGGTTTGTCTATATTATATTCAAATGTGGCTGAAACATCCAATGTTTCTTTTAGAGTGTGGTTTCCCAATCTCCCAACGTCTTTAGAAATGTCTTACTTGGCTTCCTCCAGTTCTTCAGTCCTCTGGATGGCATCAGTTTCGTACTTTGTTCTCCACTGTGCCACCTCAGTATTAGCTTTAGACATGCTTCGCTGTAGCTCTGCTTTGGCCTCCTGTTCCTCCTCGTACTGCTCTCTGAGCAGATCTGTGTCATGACGGGCTGACTGCAGTGCATGAGCAAGAGCATTCTTTGCCTGGAAAAAAGAAAATATTGGATTACCTTGTTATAGACTGTCAAACAGTGGTAGAAATATAGGAAAAGTGAATAAGTGTATGTTACCTTAATTTCCTCATCTAACTGCCTTTTTAGGTCCTCCAATTGTTGACTGAAGGAATTCTTACCCCTTGTTAGCTGAGAGACTAATGATTCTTTTTCTTCTAATTGTCTTGAAAATTCATCTAATGTAGTGAAAGAAACAATCAAATACTCTTTTCTTGTATTTCTCTCAATGATTTAAAGTTGAACAAAAACAACATGCTTGATTTACCATTTTCTGCCTGAAGCTTTGCCTTCTGAGTTGTAAAATCATTGAGGGACCTTTGATATTCCTCACATTTGTTACGGTATTCATTCATTTGATCTTCAAGGGTTCTGTTAACTTTCTCCATATTAGTCTGTTTAAGTAAGTGTTGCATTAATTTAGACCATTTTGAATTGTAATTTTGTTGTTCTTTTAAAAAGGCAAGCAATTCAATTCACCTTGGACTTCACAATATGCTCCATGCTGGAGGCTACATCATCCAACTCCAGCCTAAGTTCACTTTTCTCCTTTTCCAGTTTTTGCTTGACCCTCTGCAGATTGTCTATCTGCTCTCCAAGTTCAGCCACACTGTCGGCTTGTTTTTTCCTGAGTGTGGCGGCAGTGGCCTCATGCTGCAGAGTAGCCTCTTCAAGGTCTCTGCGGAGCTTCTGAAACTCTGCCTCTCGTTTCTTATTCATCTCAATCTGAGCAGCTGTAGCTCCTCCAGCCTCCTCCAGTCTCTCGCTGATCTCCTCCAGCTCTCTGGCTAAATCTGCTCTCTGTTTCTCCACTTTGGCTCTGGCAGCTCTTTCTGCCTCAAGCTCTTCCTCCAGCTCCTCAACTCTCGCCTAGCATAAAGGAGAAGATACATTTTTCCTTAAAAATGCACACTTCAAAGATAAAAAGAACATCACGTATGGTCAATGTACCTGCAACTCCTTGAGTTTCTTTTGGAGTTGGATAATTATATTTTGCTCGTCGTCGATTTTACTGTTGAGCTGACTGATTTCAAAGTCTTTCCTGAAATTGAAATCATGGAATTCGTTTAAGGCATTCAAAACATGTAAAACAACAATAATAATTAAGCAGTGTGTCTTACTTCTTCAGTTTTTCTTCCAGTTGCTGCTTGTCATTCTCCAGGTCCATTATGCTCTCCTGGGTTAACTTCAGATCTCCTTCAAGTTTCCTCTTGGCTCTTTCTAGATCCATTCGGATTTTCTTTTCTTGCTCTAGAGATCCCTCAAGCTAACAGAATTAGCAACAGAAGTTCTAAATGTAGTACTGTAGTTTACTTCATCACAACTGAATGCTACGTCAAAAACAATGCTTACTCACATCATCCACTTGTTGCTCTAGTTTTACTTTTGCCTTGGTGAGGGTGTTGACTTTGTCCTCCTCACTCTGCAGGTCATCCAGTGTCTGCTGATGAGCTTCCTGCAAGGCTTTCTTCTCCTTTGTCAGTTTAGCAATGATATCGTCTAAAGCTGCCATTTCTTCTGTCAGGTTCTTCACCTGTGTGTGAAAAGCTAGTAATAAGTAAACATCAGACAAATGGACTTCTCTTCACAGTAAATTATCGTTTGTCTGAAACCTTGTTCTCAGTAGCATGCTTCTCTTTCTCCACTTTAGCCAGAGTGAGCTCCAGATCATCAATATCCTTCTTCAGCTCAGAGCATTCGTCCTCCAGCTTTCTCTTCTTAGCTGTCAGCTCTGCATTCATCTCCTCCTCATCCTCAAGTCTCTCTGTGAGCTCTTTGGCTTTAGCCTCCATCTGAATCTTGTTTTTGATCAGACCTTCACACCTTTCTTCAGCATCACAGAGGTTGTCTTGCTCCTGTTAAATATATTTAATAGATAATGCATTACCTGCATACAGATCTTGTATTTATCATTTATTTTTTTCACAAACATACCGCTTGCACTTGAAGTTGTAGGTCATTCTTTTCTTGGAGAAGAGTCACCATTTTTTCTTCAAGTTCTTTTCTACGTGCCTCAGACTTCGCATAAGCTTCCTTTAGCTTCAAGAACTCTTCTTTCATATTGGCCATTTCCTTTTCTGCTTCAGCAGATCTCAGCAATGGTTTGATTTTAAAGAAGAGCTTCATCCAGGGCCAGTTCTTGACCGCCATGAATGCACGCACATTCCACTGAATCACAAGTAAGGCATCCCTTTTTTATTAGTAGAAAACACAAAAAAACATAATCAAACACCATTAAAAAAGACAACAGCACACATTACTTGTTAAGTATAGGATAATCAGTACCTGCGTTCTACCATCTTTATGTATTCAGCCCTTGAGAGAAGACCACGAGACTTGGCTTGAATGCCTGTGATTATTTTTGATAATCGTTCGTCTCTCATCTCTTCCAGTTGGCCCAGAAGACCAGCCTTAAAAAATACCTGATATAAAAGCAGATAAGAGTTTACTGCTCTTTTACTTCTACGCCATTTTGCATATTGCTAATATGTGGCTTTATAAGACTTACCTTAGTGTGTCCAAATCTATACTGTTGGTGGTCAATATCTAAAGAGCCCAGCAGTTTCTCTGCTCCTTTCTTGCTGTCTATGAACTGTCCCTCAGGGATAGCTGCAGGGTTTAAGATGCGATATCTGCAGAATCACAGAGTGTGTTATGTCAATTTTTGAATTATTTCAGGCCATATTTTCCTTCTCTTCACCTTCATACCTCTGTTTAAAGTCCCCATAGAGGATTCTGTTGGGGAAGCCCTTCCTGCAAATCCTGATGCCCTCCAGCACACCATTACAGCGCAGCTGATGCATGACCAACGGATTCTCCATTGCACCAGGAGTCTTTGTCTCATTAGGAATGAGGCAGCGGACAAAATGAGGGTGAGTTGACCTTAGGTTTGTCATTAATTTGTTGAGATTCTCCTATAAGGAAACATGATAGCACATTGAGAATAACAATTTTTTGAAGTCTTAACACAGGGTCTCAAACTGCCGGCCTGTGGGCCATCTCCTCCCTTCGGCCTGCAACTAATGTCAAAAATAAAACGAGATTTGTCCCAACAAAATTTTTGAAATACTACTATTGTTGTGCTGTCACATATATAACTTGTGATTTTGACCTCCCAGCTACTGGACATTTAAAGGGCCATGAAACCCCCTCGTTTCAGCAGGGTGTTTTCACACCTCTACTTTGGAAAAAGTCAGAAAAGTGGGCGTGTCCAGCTCTGTTTAGGGGGAAGTGTCGGAGGAAGAAAAGAGGCTTGGTGTGGGAGTGTCTATTTGGGCGCGCTGAATTTCAGAGTCAAAACACACAACCACAGCGGACAATGTGACTGTGTTTACATGGACATCTGTTGTCGAATTATTTGCCAAATTATTAAATAGTGGACTTTAACTGCAGTTTGGCTCTTTCATTCAGGGAATTCATTCATGTCCCTCCCGACAAACGAGATATTTGATTAGAGGATCTGCTCTAAGCGTGTATTTTTCATGCAATGTTTGATACCGCACGGCGAATGAGAGAAAAAAAAACTCAGCATTTCCCGGAAACTTAGATGCTTAAAGCCGCGTGTGTTATTCCAGTCACAAATTCCAACACGAGGTTATAGTTTGGTTGTAACTGTTAGTGCTAACTTGATTACACTGGTGCAATAGTTTGTTTGATACGAATAAAATACAAACTGAATAAACAAAGAGCACTGGTCGCTCACTTACCAAATCTGGAGAGACAGGACAATCACCAGCAACTAGAGCCGCGTCTTTATTAAGAGGAGACTACAAGCGAATCCAGATCTCAGCGTTTGCAGATGAGAACAGCTCTCAGGTAAACAATGTTCCTCCTTAGACATGTAAGTTATTGTTGTCGCGCGTCGCGTACACTGTTAATCCACGCGTGAGTCTGCGCTCTCACAGAGAGAAAATGAAAACGAAACTTAACTGCAGCAAACTATAAAAGTAACACTTCACGCTTGTTTTGCCAACACAACGTGGCATCTCTGTCGTCTACACTCTGACAGTAATGAATATTAATGAAGTTGCACAATAGAGCGCGCTGATTGGTTTGAACCAAGCCTTACTCATGCATTAATGCAACACACTGTAAGACGTAATAAGACTCACTCTGGCACAGACGTCCAGTCTGCACGCTGGAATACAACGCTATTATGTCATGGCCGTGACGCAGCTTCAAAAATTAGTTTCAAACCGGAAGTACGAATTTGCTTGAAATAACGCAAAAACAACCAATTTACACTTTTTTGTGAAATATAGGTGTCCTAATAGTGTTTTTAGCAGTGTGGGACACACATACGACTGTCAACAGCTCAATAAATGTGTTTTGGTGTTTCGTGACCCTTTAAGGTACTGTACTATATATTCGGGTTACTTTCGGTTTCTCTCAGTGTGCTGTCAAGAGTCCATTAAAGTCCATTAATTTAGTGTAAACGTTTGTAATTTATCGACCGTTATTTTACACTTACACCCTAGCAACCGGAAAAAAAAGTAAAATAACAGATTTTTTTACAGTGTACCCAAACTGAATTCTGCGTTTTTTTTTTTTTGTTTTTTTTTTTTGCTATCTGTTAAACTTTTGGTTAAGCAACAATTGATTGGGACATAATAATAATAATAATAATAATAATAATAATAATAATAATTATTATTATTATTATTATTATTATTATTATTATTATGCCTATTGATAAATTGTAGTTTTTCATAGCAGTTTAAACTACTCCTTGTAAATGTACAATAAGAAACAAAAAGAAGGAGCTTTGATACTCTGGGTAAGAATGTCTGAGTGCATCAATTACATCAGGTTTCCACTTTTTTTGTGTGCTAGAGTGGCCCTCCTATGAATTGTCAGTCACTGATATGGCCCCCCGCCAGTTTGAGTTTGAGGGTGCTATCACACCTAGACTTTTTTTTCGGAACCGGTCTCGTTTCCCCAATTAGCGCGGTTCGTTTGGCATATGTAAATCCAGCAATCGCGCTCCGATCCGCACCAAAACAATCGGTCCGAGATCACCTGAATGAGAACTCCAAACTCTTCAAAGTCTGTAGCGGATCGATTGTAGTGAGAAAGCAATCCGATCCAAGCTCGGCTATATCACAGTGTTTTATGGATATGTAATAGGCATATTTGGCAATATGAAGAGAGAATTATGAGTAGGGTGGGATGTCATTCTTATCAGTAAAAGTGCGTTTCATGTCAAATACGAAAGTGAAAGCATGCTGAAATATTAACAAGAGCTGTTTATCCGTTAGGAAAATTGACCAAACTGCAGTGTTGATTTTTCAGTTATTTCTCTCTATAATGTAATGAACATAATGCATAAGCTAACTGCTATGTATGAGAAAGTCTTACCACTGATTTAAAATTGGTGACTTTGTCTGTGGGTGTCAACAATCAAAATGAAAGCACAGCTTTTCACCTATAATGTCTTATTGCTCATCGTCATAAATTAAAATAAGGACGAATGACAGCTGAGCAAGACTCTAATCAAAATAAACCGTGAAACTGTGATGAGAGTTTACTCGCGCATGACTTGTTTTAGTTCTTTTGGTCCGTTTAGAAACTTTGTCGTGTGAAAGCGAACCGCACCAAGAACAAAGAGCAACATTTTAACAATTTTAATACCTGTTTCAGAACAAGAGAATCGATACACTGGTGTGAAAGCACCCTGAGACCCCTGTCTTACTCTAAAGGCATGGATAGGTTACCCTGTGAAGTGCTGACACTGTCTGGAATGATGATCCTTTCTTCTTCTTCTCTTTTTTCCCACCATCACCCGTTGCTGGACAAAATAAAATGTAAAGGTTTAAGTTTTTGTAAATTATACAATATTATTAGGTGCTGTCAGAACACATTATTCACCCAAAAATGAGAATTACCTCATAATTTACTCTCCCTCATTTAGTTTTAAACTTTTTTGTTTTTTTCTTATTTTGAAAACAAAAAAATGATATTTTAAAGAAAGCGGGTTACTGGTACCCATTGACTATGGAATTTAATCAAAATCCTGATTAATTGAACGTTTTAACTTGATTACGATTAATGAACGATTATTTTATTTGTTTATTTATTTTGCCCTCGTAGTTCACTGACAAGTTTTCCATGCTTGACATGTCAGCAGGATAACGTGACATAATGGAGTGGGGTCACATGACTCCACACACAGTAGGGAGGTAATAGAAAAAAATCGACTTGAAAAAATTTGATGGATTATAGTTTGTATTGGTGATTTTATGGTTGTAGCCTAATGTTGATTTCGATTACTTTTCGATTGATAGCCCAGCCCTATTAATGGGTTAATACTATCAGCATTTTTGTAATTATTTTCTTTTGTGCTCAACAGCAGAAACAAAAATAAATAAGTTTGCAAAAAGTAAAAGATGAGTAAATGGTGGCAGAATTTTCTTTTTTGGGTGAACTTTCCCTTTTTTACATTAATGACATAAGTCGTATATAATGACTTTACTAGTAAAGATGGCAATTCTATTTGATAAAGCACACCTGAGTCTGCACCAGCGTAGTTGGCAAACAGATTAGACAACAGCTTCAGAGAGGACTTCTGGTACAATCCAACCACAGTTTCGTTAAGAGGGTCCTTATTCTTCACCAGCCAGTTGTTAATGTTGTAGTCTACTGTGCCAGCGTAGTGAACAAGAGCAAAGTGAGCCTCTGGCTTGCCCTTCACAAGCCTGGGTTTCTGGAAATTGTTTGATTTCCCAAGATGGTTGTCGTAAAGCTTTGCTTTAAAGGTTGCATCACTGGCTTTGGGAAACATGCACTCCTCTTCAAGGATGGACATGATGCCCATAGGCTGAAGGAGTCAGGAATAAGTAATGGTGAAGTATAGCATATAATTCAATTTTAATATTTGCATTTTGTATCATTAATGACTCACTTTCTCAATGAGATCGATGCAGGCCTGCAAGTCCATGCCAAAGTCGATAAACTCCCATTCAATCCCTTCTTTCTTGTACTCCTCTTGTTCCAGCACAAACATGTGGTGGTTGAAAAACTGTTGCAGTTTCTCATTGGTAAAGTTGATGCAGAGTTGCTCAAAGGTGTTAAACTGCAAACAACAAAATATTGGAAAAGCACAATTGTTCCTACAGGTTTTAGTATGAGACGAAATGCTGCTGTGTGGAGATTAATTTGGGTCGAACTAGGCATTCAGTACTTACATCAAAGATCTCAAAGCCAGCAATATCCAATACTCCGATGAAATACTGGCGAGGCTGCTTTGTCTCCAGAGACTGGTTGATTCTCACCACCATCCAGAGAAACATTTTCTCATACACTGCTTTTGATAAGGCACCAATAGCATAGTTCACCTGAAATATTCCTCACATTAATGTTTTATTAACCTTTTTTAATCTCTTAACTTTTGTCTGCTTGGATAAACACTACTAACCTGCTGGACATTCTGTCCTTTGGTGACCCACTCATTTCCTACTTTGACTCTTGGATGGCACAGACCCTTGATGAGGTCAGCAGAGTTTAGGCCCATTAGGTATGCAGATTTGTCAGCATCTGGAAATCATGAGTCCAAAATATGAGTGAAATAAAGCAGTTTATGGAGTTGATAATATCTATGATATAAAATCATATCATTACCCTCAGTTCCATCAGCTTCAGCCTGTTCCTCTCGCTGCTTCTGCTTGAACTTCATATTGCCGTAATGCATAATGGCTCCAGTTAACTTGTACACAGAGTTCTTTTCTTCTTGTGTGAAGCCCAATATATCAAAGGCACTCTGTCAAAGGTGGAAGCTTGTGCATTAGAAGACTGTTAGAATTGACTTTCATTTTAAATGACCAAAGATCATCATTGTTTAACTTACGTCAGTTGCCATTAACTCATCAGAATCATCAATGGAGGGAACTGTGGTCTCTCCCTGAGAGATGAATGCGTAGTCATAGGGGTTTGATGTCACTAGTAACATCTCTGTTTTACAGTTTACAAGAAATATAAGAAAGTTAGCACAAGATTACAAGCAAGTCTATCTTGGTTGTGTATTTATTAAGGATGTAATAATTCACTCATCTCATGTTTTGATACAATTCATGATACTGATATGATTTGTTTTATGATATTTTAAGAAGTTAACAAAGTCATTAAGAAATTTCAGAATTAAGCGCTCTTTGATTATCCAAACTAAATAAAAAAAATTACACAAATAAAACAAATAAGGTGTTTTTTTTAAATAAATTTAACTTTGTCTGGTTTTCTTAGCTTACTTCTCAGCAAACAATTTTGTGCTTAAAAGACGTCTAATAGACATCTAAACTAGACTAGTCATCAAATAGCCAGATTAGACAGCCATTTTTTATGTCTAGTCATTCATTTCTGTTTATTTGATGACTAGTCTAGTTTTAACCTATTCTTAGAGGTCTTTTAGATTTTCACTGACGGCCCAAATTTAGCCTTGTTTTAGCCAAGATGACTATGTTTTGATGTCTATTAGACATCAATGAGACATCTTATAGACATCTTTTAAGAAAAAATCTTGGTATTTTTAATTTTATTTTTCATTTTTATTTTGTCATTCTCACAGTGAATCATTACATCCCTAGTATTTATTAAGTATCTGATTTTCTTCATTTGCTCACCAAGGATTTCAGGTTTTTTGTTGGATAAGATTTGATAAAAGATGTGATAGTCTCTTTCAGCCTTCAACTGAAAGGTGACACGGGACTTCTCCAGGAGATCTAGAGATTGGACAAAGTTATATAACATACAGGTTATCTTTTATAATTTATTTACAATTTCGCATTGCATTCAGGATTAAATGATTTTGAAATGTTTGTAAGAAATGATCATTGACTTACATGTTTCAATGTCAGCAGATGCCAGCTTCCCTCTTGTATCGAAGTGAATTCTAATAAATTTACCCTAAATATAATACAAAATATTACAGCATTTGTACACTATGCAGCATAAAACTGATTATGCTCTGCATTTTTGATTTAGAAATCACTTACAAATCTGGAGGAGTTGTCATTTCTGATGGTCTTAGCATTACCAAATGCCTCCAAGGCAGGGTTAGCCTGGATGATTTGATCCTCCAGTGTTCCCTAAATGAGCAAACAATATTACATTAAAGAAAATACATGTAAATATTTCAGCATCAGAAGCTATATTTTTGCCTATTTTCTAAATTTAAACCTTGTTCTTGTCTTGGTCTTTCTTCCCTCCACTTGCTGCAATGCTGGCAAAGTACTGAATGACTCTTTTAGTGTTGACAGTCTTCCCAGCGCCAGATTCTCCACTAGGCTCAGAAATCAACAAAATAATCATCAGAAATAGATGAAATGGCCACAATGTTTATTTCTCGGCATCCTGAATCAAAATTAATTTGCTGAGTATAGATGTTAATTTTATTTCCCCACAAATATTTGATAAAAAAACATCTATCTGAAATAACATATTGCATCATATTTACATGTGGGGCGTTTTATTACTCACGTGATAAGGATAGACTGGTTTTCTCTGTCTGTAAAAGGACAGAATCATTTACTATTAATTAATTATTAATAGGTTCTTATTCCATTTTTTATAAAAGTATATATTTTTGTCAGTATTACCTGCTAACATGTATTGGTAGGCATTGTCAGAGATAGAATAGATGTGGGGAGGAGCTTCAGTCCTCTTTTTCCCTCTATAGGCTATAACCACCTCCTGATTGTACACCGGCAGCCACTTGTAGGGGTTGACAGTGACACAAAACAGCCCTGAGTAGGTCTGTGGAACAAAAGTGTTGAAGTTTTGATTTAAAGTAAAGATTTGGTTGCAGAGATTAAGCTGAGATTTTAGTATACTCACATAGATCATCCATGCTGCATAGCGCTCTTTGAGGTTAAACAGCACTGCTGGCTCATGGAGAAAGGTCAGCATTGCCATGTCTTCAATTTTATCAAATTTGGGAGGGTTCTGTTGCAGAACATCTGCCTCTTTGACAGTCACAGTCTACAAAGGATAAAGGTTCAGCATTAATTTTATTTTATTTTTATTTATTTTTTATCAAATTAAAAAACCCGATAAAAATGCAGTATGACTTTAAAGTTGTGACAGAAATATGATGATGATGATAAGCCCTTATTTGTCAACACCGTTACATGCAGTAAAATTGGACCCCTCCAACCATACACAAACATCTCACATTTAAAGATAGCATAGATATGATATATTGGGGAAAAAAATAATGCCAGTTAAATTCAGTTAAACTTCATAAATGTAGATTTAAAAAAAAAAAAAAAGATTTGGGGCCATATTTAAAGTTTGTAATACACTCTTTTGCCTTTAAAAAAAGTACTGTTATTTTTGCAGTCGAAAAAAGTGTAAAACAGTAAAGTATTTAAATCAATCATAACACGTGATTAACAAGGTTTTTAGAGTCATTTTAATGTTATGTCTTGATTTAACATGAAAGAAATTGTATCTTGTCTTTGTGGCTGTAATGTTAGTAAACATTGGCTCTGTTTTCTAATGATCTACAGTATCAGTGTTGTTCATTACAATAATTAGCTGCGCCTCTGTTCTTTAACTTGTGTGTTCTCAGTAGATTGCCCTCAAACTGTTGACTCCTAAATTCACCCTGCCTAATAATGCTGAGTTTTAACTTAAAATACAAATTTTTCCCTCTTTCTACTCGGAAATAACATCTGGAATCCTGCTAAAAGTCTGACATTTGGTCTGTGAGTTCGAGACAAATCGTAGAACCCTGAGTTTAGTGAAACCTGTTATTTGACATCACTTCCCAAATATCAGCTATTTTATGTGAAATATATAAATTATATGTCATATTTTAGATATGTTTACAGCACAACATGAGTTTGAACCCTACTACTAAAAGTTTGAAAGTGTAGGAAAAAAATGTTGGAAAGTATTTTAATTAATTATGCTATGTGATTACTAAGGTTTTTAGAGTCATGTAATGTTAGTAATCATCGACTGTTTTTAATGATCTATAGCAGGGATTACCAAACTTGTTCCTGGAGGGCCGGTGTTTTAGCTTCAACCCTAATCAAACACACCTGAACAAGCTATTCAAGGTCTTACTAGGTATACTTGAAACACTCAACTTGAAATGTATGTGTTGTCAGTAGATCACCCTCAAGCATTTCACTCCAAAAACTTGCCTGCCTAATAATGCTGAGTTGTAGCTCAAAATTGGGATTTATTTTTTACTTCCCATTCAGAATTAACATCTAGAATGCTGCTAGAAGTCAGACATTTGACCTGTGAACTTGGGTGAGATCGTAGAATCGTAGAATTTGACATCGCTTCACAAATGGCAACTAGATTTACTTTATGTGAAAAATGTTTAATTGGCAAGAAGGTCTGCTGAAAGTTCCACCTCTGGACGGTCTGACGGTCTGGATTGCAACATAAATCTGCAATCCATTTTTTTTATTCTGTGCTTCTTTTGTTATTTGAATTGTTTATAGACATCATGAGAAGACATGAGAGAAATTCATAATTATTAATAGGTTTGTGTTGCCTACTTATTTTACAATTAGGATTCAGCTAACAATGAAGTGTGACAAAAACAATCTGGTTTAAATATATTCAGCTGGATAATGTTTATATTTTTATGCATTGTACAATATAGCGCAAAAAAAGTTGCCTCAGAAAAATGCGAGAATATATTTTTTAATGTTTTGATGTGCTGCTTGTATGGAAAAGTAACTAAATCAAATCAAGCATTCACAGATGCTTTGGACTTTACTTTTTTTCTGGTCATAAACAATGAGATTTAATGTTTATTTTGCACTGACCTTGCCTCCTTGTGTCTCCACAGTGACTTTGTCACCCTCTCGGCTTACGACGGTGGCTTTAACAAACTCCTCTATTGCATCCGGCACAAAGCATTCCTTCTTTAAGTCAAAGGCTTTCGTCTGCGCCTCAAGACGCTCCTTTTCAGACTTCCGCAGGTAAGGTGCTGCGGCCCCAAAAACAGACATTTCAGCATCGCCCATTGTCAACCTTAAATTATGGAAAAGAAGAACTTGTTAGAAGCAGTACAGGACATTTTTAAGACATTAATCAGTGTTTGCATTTCTGATTTTAAATTACCAAAGCGATTAATCACAGCAGAAGGAAGCTCCAGGTTTTTGCGATTTCACCTAAAACTTAAAAGAGAAGAATATACCCATAAAACATATGCATGTATAAACAATAGCAGAAATTAAGTTTTAGGAAAACACCCACAAGAAAAGCAACACTGGGAGCAAAGGAAAGTTTGCCGAGATTCAACGCAATGGCAGAGTTGGGTTTTATAACCTGGATTTCCGAACCCTATAAGGTCAAAGACAGCTGACCTATGAGTCTCCTCCCGACACAAGCACATTGAACACACTGAAACAAGCCAATCTTTAGGTGCCTTGGCACTTAGAGGTGCATTATTGTGAGTGTTCGGGCTGATGGCCAGGAACGCTGAATATCTTTCATGTGAGTCACAGGAATACATATTCTCCATCTCTGAATTTTGGCCCTTCACATATCACTCACTCATTGATTTATCTAGGCTCTGCTCTTATCTGCAGGTTTGTTATGGTCCAGGACACTGTGTTTCGAAGGTGTGGGGGTCTGGCCTTTCCTCAGGACAATGTCTGCTGTGCTGATACTGAGGTTAAATCAAGCCGAGTCCTTCAGTTTCCATCCCACCCTGTCAGCTGAACAGGTCCAGCATCAGCTGTAGACTGCTGCACTTCAGAGGAACTTCAAAGGTCACGTGTGGACTGCAGTCCAAGGTCATATCAGCACTTTAGTTATAATTTAGCTAAAACTATAACATGGCCTGTTTACTTTAAGAAACAACACAAAATGCTTTGGCAAAAAATAGAATCTAATAAGTCACTTTCTTTCATGTAATAACACTAAGCAGGGAAGGAAAATAGAAATCTCTATGGAAAAATATGCAAATTACGTGCTTGACATACATGTTTATGTTTGTATTTCAAACACAGTTGAAGTCAAAATTATTAAGCCTCCTGTGATTATTTCCTCTTTCAAATATTTTACATTTAACAGAGCAAGAATTTTTGACAGTATTTCCTATAATATTTTTTTTTCTGAAAGTCTTATTTTTTATTTCGGCTAGAATAAAAGCAGTTTTTAATTTTTTAAAACCATTTTAGGGTCAATATTATAGCCCCTCTTAAGCAATATGTTTTTTTTCAATTGTCTACAGAATAAACCACTGTTATACAATAACTTGCCTAATTGACCTAGTTAAGCATTTAAATGTCACTTTAAGCTGAATACTAGTATCTCAAAAATATCTAGTCAAAAATTATTTACTGTCATCATGGCAAAGATAAAATAAATCATTTATTAAAATGAGTTTTTAAAACTATTATATTTAGAAATATGTTGAAAAAATCTTATTTGTGTTAAATAGAAATTGGGGGAAAAATATACAGGGGGGCGAATAATTCTGACTTCAACTGTATATAAAATATGTTCAAATATATTAGCTTTCATAAATGTATTGTATACATATTAATTTTATATATGTGTTGATATATGGTAATGTGAACACACACACATACTTATATGTAAAAATTTTTATATATAATCTTTGTTGGTTGAAAAACATATAAAGCATCATTTTGCAATACTGTAAAATATATGTTGCATATATGACATATTTTATATATTTTATATAATATATTTTATAAATGTCATATCCAAATATATAATTTGCATATATTTACATTTATCAGGTTTCTAGTGAAAAAAATTCAGCATGGGCAATTTTGCATTCTGGGAAATATTGTATTCTTCTATGCCACAGTAAAATTGTATTACAAAACTATACAACTTAATTTTATATTTCTGAAAAATATTGTTTGTAAATAAATTGAAACCTTTATGCAGCAAGAGTGCATAAAATGTATCAAAAATGTATGTAAAAAATTTTGTTTGAGGCATTGCATTTAATCATACATATTTCTTAAAATAACTCTACTTTAAGTAAATGTAAAATTGTAAAATGTTACATTGTTTACAGAACTTTATGATCATCAACAAATTCAAAATGTGTCTCAATATCCACAAAAATATTAAGCAAAACAACTGTTCATAACATTGATAATAAGAAGAAATGTATATCAGCTTATCAGAACAATTTCCTAAAACTTGTGTGACTCTCAAGAGTGTTTACTTGTCACCTACAAACATACTGTGGCTGCTTAATTTTTCCACATTTATGTTTTGATTTGTTAGGTGGTGCGGTGGCGCAGTCACCTCACAGCAAGAAGATCACTGGTTTGAGCCTCTGCTGGGTCAGATAACATTTATGTGTGGAGTTTGCATGTTCTCCCCGTGTTCGCATGGATTTCCCTTTGGGTGCTCTGGTACTGTATATACTGTAGGAGAAAACAACTTTACATCAGAGCTTGCATTTTCACTCACCGTAAGTTCAGATCAAGCAAGGTGAAGGATTATTTTTGATTTAATAGAAAACACAAACATTTCACAGAATTGTGTTTTAATGCTGCCATAGCATTGCTTGTATGGAATTTCATTTAATTATAACAGTTTTGTGGCAGTGATAAATGGCGTCTGGTTAAATGGTGATGGCCAGGAGTGCTGATGATTCTTGTTAGAGATTATCAGGAGACGTCACTAATGCCAGTTCAGTGTGTTCACCACAGACACTTTTCAACACCTTGTCATGTTCCTGTCACTGCAGAGGTAATGACATTTAATATGGCTGAACTCTTGCCACCTGCAAACTATGGTTGGATCTGCCGCCTGTGGGATTTAATTTGGAAACCATTATCACATTATTGAATGTCTATCTGAATTTAAATTCATTTAGATTCATCTTAAAATATTACATTAGGTAATTGGCTAAATAAAGTTAGTGGCATAGTTCATCTGAAAGGGAGAATTCTGTCATCAGTTACTCACCCTTCACTTGTTCCAAACCTATTAGAGTTTCTTCCTTCTGTTGAACACAAATGAAAATATACTGAAGAATGTTGGAAAAATCAGCCATTGAAGGCCTGTGCCCACCAGGATGTTTTTTTTTTTATTATTGAACCTTTCATTAAGGTTTAATGTCTTCTGACTAATCAAAGGTCGCCAATGTGATCGTGCACACCATAGCTCAAAATGCCAGACATAAAAGTATAATAAAGAAAACACTTCAGGGTAATTTTTTTTTTTTACATATTTACATATTTTTTATATAGTTGTAGTACAGTTACACAGTACACTTTTTATGCCCTGCATCAAGAACTGCTCCACCAATGAGATTGGTACTTGACTTAATTTGTCCTTGTTATGGATCCCAATGGCTGCTTTTTTCCAACATTCTTCAGAATATATTTTGTGTTCAACAGAAGAAAGAAATTCAAAAGTTTAGAACCAATTGAGTGTAAGTAGATGGTAAGGAAATGTTCATTTTTAACTATATTAAAGCATTAGGTTAAGGCATTGGATATGAAGAACAAAAATCATTATTTGAATTACAGCATTTGGTTATAAAACATTTTTTTAGGTTATAAATCATTGTTTTCTAAATTACAAATTAAATTTCTTATTATTATTATTTAGATAAATAATATGATTTATAAATAGGCGGCACAGCAAGATGGTGTCTGGTTCGAGTCCCAGTTGGGCCAGTTGGCATTTCTGTGGAGAGTTTGCATGTTCTCTCCATGTTGGCGTGTTTCCTCCGGGTGCTCCAAAAGAGATGCAGTATAAGTGAATTGAATAATTGGTAACTCTTTAAAATCACAGTACATGAATAACGATGTATTAATATGTAAACTAAACATTACTGTATTATAAATTAGTGATGAATAAGGCGCATGCTAATCATAAACTAACTTTAATTACAACAAGTATTCAGTGTAAATATACTAGACCTAATGTGCATGAGGAGTTCATGAGTAGTTAATAGGCGTTTTAATGATGATGTGCCCCTCCAAGTAAAGTCATGATATAATTATTCATGTTGGTTAAATTAAGCATAAACTAATGTGGTAATTAATGCATTAGTTAACAAACAATCATGTACTAACAAGTAATTAAGGTATTCTCTATTCACACATGAACACATGTGACTCATGTTATAGTTAAAGTTATGATTAGCGCATACATTAACTCATTATTAGCTCATAATAAACTAATGTTTAACTTACATATTAACACATCATTATTCATGTACTGTTATTGTGAAGTGTTACTGAATAAACTAAACTGGTCGTAGTGTATGAGTGTGTGTGTGTGAATGTAAGAGTGTGTGAGTGTTTCCTAGTACTGTGTTGTGGCTGGAAGGGCATCCGCTGCATAAAACATATGCTAGAATAGTTGATGGTTCATTCCGCTGTGGCGATCTCTGATAAATCATAGACTAACCTGAAGCAAAATTAATGATTTATAAATATACACTGTATAATTCATGATTATAATTATTATTTCTAAATTGACAAACAAAAGTTAAATCTAATACAAACGCTAATAAAAGTATATAAGTATATATAAAAAGTATTGATCATTATTAGTTCATGTTAACTACTATTTTAAACTGTTTCTTGTTAATCTTAAAAGGACTGGTGTCATGTAAACAGCCTCATCATTCAGGCTTCAGCAAGAGACAGCTGAGGTAAAAGTAGTTACTGAAAGGTGTAAGAGAGTGTTTAGCAGGGGATAACTAGCTGCTAGTGAAGCTTATATTTTGGTGGCTGTTAGCCATAGAGGTATTCAGCATTCATCATTCCTGAGAGCTCTCACAGTCACGCCATTCCTCCAACACCACATAGACACAATACATTAGTTACCAGAAACAGTCTTAATGTTTATTTCAAAACAGAAAGTAACAGGATAACAGGCTGTCATAACAATGTCGACCCTCCATTTAACTAACAGGATGTCTGAGGGCAGCGCTTGAATAGTGTGAATGTCTCTTATTAGCACTGCCTTATGAACTCTTAATAAAGTTGTACATCGAGTTTTTTTAATGAACAGTAAAATCGAGATACCGTCAGCTATTTATACTGGTTACTTTGCTTTACTGTATTAGATATAAAAAAGATTAGTAATTTTAACATAAGTGACCTTGAACCCTTAAATTCATTCAGTTTTGATTCAGGAGCATCTGTACTGGTTATAGAAAAAATCTAAACTGATACTTTATTGTGTCACTGTTTATATGGAAATGCAGAGTTGTATAAAAAGTATCTCATTATCAAACAAATTCCTTTTTGCACGTTTTTTTTTTTTTTTTGTCTACCTATGATAACAGTTAAACCACTGATGACAGATGGAATGCTTTGACAGTATTTTTGGCTGTTTTTCAGGACTTTTCTGGACCTTTGCTGTCTAGGGAGAATGAGGCAGATCTAAAAATTTATTTGTGCCTTGTCTCAGCAGATTGAAATTACAAGGGGGTGAGTAATTAATAACATCATTTCATGTTTGCGTGAACTAACCCTTTAATAACCTTTTGGCTATTGTTACACTTTCAAGGAGACGACGTCCGTTCTTGTAACAACACATTTATTTTCTTTGAAACGCATAGGAAACACATTGTCAAGGAGCACACCAGTTGTGTTTGCAATGCAGCTAATCATATACTGACTACCACTTCTTTTTGGTACTGTTTATGGACACATAAGAGTTATAAATAATTACATGTCCTATAGTGCAACTGTTTAGCTACAGTCCAATTGTTTAGCAAATACATGACACTGACATATTGTTATTTAAAGCACAATTAAGAAAAGCTCTAAATCAATAAACAATTAGCATCATCACAAAATAGACCTAAATGTGTGCATCACAGCCTTGTTTAACTTTTATACAAATGAATAGAGCAACATATATAAACAAAGACAAAAATATCTATGTCACATTTCCACATGACTTTCATTGATAATTGTTGAAAGCTGTATCAATGCACTTTTTAACTTCTATGAAATATAACTTTACTGTAGGGGGCTGTAGAGAACTTAAGCCAAAAAGAGACTACAAAACAAAAATAAACATTTTGATTTGGTTACAATCTTTATTTCTCAAGTACTTTTTATGTAAGATGCTCATGCATAAGTGTATGTGTGTGTTTGTGTGTATGTGTGTGTATGTGTGTGTTTGTGTGTGTGTGTGTGTGTGTGTGTGTGTGTGTGTGTGTGTGTGTGTGTGTGTGTGTGTGTGTGTGTACGTGTTTTTGTGACATATCAGGACACAAATCTGTATAATGACATGGGTATGACACAGTTATTACAAAAAGGAGGTGAAATATTAGGACATTGGTGACGTCCTCATTTCTCAAAATGCTTATAAATCCCACAGAAGGAGTTTAATCAGATAGTAAAGCTGCACACAGTATCCTGTGATGGTTGACTTTAGGGGTAGGGTGGGGTGAGGGCAATATAATATACCGTTTGGACCGTATAAAATGAATAGAAACCTATGTAATGTCCCCACTTTTCACAAAAACAAACGTGTGTGTGTGTGTGTGTGTGTGTGTGTGTGTGTGTGTGTGTGTGTGTGTGTGTGTGTGTGTGTGTGTGTGTGTGTGTGTGTGTGTGTGTGTGTGTGTGTGTAACAATGGCAATAGTGTACATATATCAAGCTTCTCTTACGTACTTTAAAGGGCACCTGTGATGAAAATTAACTTTTATAAGCTGTTTGGACAGAACTATTTGAAGATATAGTGTCTCCCCAGTCATATTGGAGTGATAGAAACACAATAAGTCTCTT
The DNA here is from genome assembly GCF_052040795.2 of Danio rerio. Taxonomy (NCBI): domain Eukaryota; kingdom Metazoa; phylum Chordata; class Actinopteri; order Cypriniformes; family Danionidae; genus Danio; species Danio rerio. The sequence continues at coordinate 27,960,458 of NC_141022.1, forward strand.
TTTTTGAAATGTTGATGTTAAAATAGGATCCAAATCCTAGTCATTTTGAGGCCCACCGTAATGTGAGTGCGTAGGAGTGCTTCTCCCCCCCCACCAAATTGATTGACAGGTGCCATGCCTCCATAATAACACACATACACATGTCCACAGAAAATTTCTTGCATTTTTTTCTGAAATTAAAAAATATGTTACAACTCTCTGTGATCAGCTTCACCTCAATAATAAGTTTTGTATGTTTAAAATGTTTTTAAAACAGTGCATTTTTGTAATAAAGAGAATAAAATCGCCATGTGATTCTTAACCGCTATAATCACCACGCCAGTACACGTGTATATGTGTATGTGTGTACTGCAAACGGCATCTGTGTGTGACTCATCATTTCAGAAAGGCTTAAATAAACTCCACCACAGATACATGAAATAAACTTATTTGGTATTTTGGACTAATGAGCTGTATTTCAGCTTCATCCATGTCTGTCTCTATCACTGACTGCTGTTTATCTGATGTAACACATGATGAGAAGCAGACACCCACATGGGAACGGTTGGAGGGAAAAAAGCAGCTCATTTAGATTTAAAGCCACAGGCTACAATAACAGCTACGCTGACACCAAAACAGGCAGATTCTGGAGGCTAATAAATAATCTGATGGGTGTTTTGAGATGAAACTTTACAAACACATTTGGAGACACCAAAGTCTTATCTTACATCTTTTGAAACAAGTAAATTAGGTGTCTTTTAACTAAAATAAATATTGTTGTTGTTATTGCAGTGATGCCATAGAAATATATTTATCTCCTCCCAAAGAACCTTTCAGACAACATGTTTTATTATTACAGTGAAAAATAAATATGAATCATCTAAAGACATTTGTTTTTCCACTACAAAGAATGTAAAGGTTCTTTGGGTGTTAAATACATTTCATGGAACTTCAAGTTTTAAAGAATTTCTATTTTGAAGAGAGTGCTCAAGAAATTAGTCGTGCACATAAGAGTGTTTTAAGGGCAAATATCTTAAAATAAAACATCTGATATCTAACATCTTGATGGATGATAATTGTAATGTTATAATAATTATTGGTCCAGGTCATCTGTGTTACACTAATATTACATCATGCATGCTTTATTTACTAATAATTAAACATCCCCAAGTTTAGCATTTGAGTCAATGTCTTTTTGTCTGCTGCCTGACTGTGTGATGCTGGTTGTCTGTATCAGCTCAGAGTTGGATGGATTTAGCAGGTATTGAAGCACACAGACGTGCAGCTGCCCTGAATGTCACTCAGAGCTTTAGCAGAGGATTATTGCAAAGTGCCAGAGATGACTGCACTCTTTAGCCAAGAAAAAGAGACAGCATGTTTTATCTGGCTATCATAAGAACTTATTAAAGTAACTATAAAGTAAAATGGCTTCCAATCATCCTGTTAATCATTTTAAGCCTTTAGCTTTGCAACATACAAAGCGATCAACGGCAGAGTGTTTACTGTGAACACAAAGTCATTTATAGTGGATTTATTACAGCAACAATGCAAACTGTGTCGATTTAAAACTCACAGGACAACAATATGGGACACAGATAAAGGAATAGTGTCTGTAATGTGTTTTGTAAGCATCATAATGCATGATTAATTGTTTCATACAGTCGAAGTAGGTTTTTAAAAGAAACTATTTTGTGGCTATTTAAAAACATAAAGACAGCTGATAAACCACAGACATGTTGTTCATTCTGTGAGAATGACAAAGAGACTCCAGTCGTTCCCAGGAGCCGTTTTAAAAGTCCCAAGTGCTTACCAACTCTGTATATGACATGCTTTCCTATACATATGATTGTTCCAGCTCTCTATAGGTTTTTAGTTTATATGGTAGCTTGTTTTTTCTTGTTGCAATAAAATATTGACATAAAATGTTGAAATAAATTAACTGAATTGATTTTAACTATTATTATTTTACCATTTACAAATCTGTTTGAGTTTCTTTCTTCCCTCGAAGACAACTTCGTATTTTGAAGTATGTTGGAAAGCACAAGCCATTGACTTGCATAGTACTTTTTGTTCCTGCTATGGCTGTCAATGGCTGCTTTATTCATCATTCTTCAGGATATCTTGTTTTATGTTCAACAGAAGAAAGAAATTCATAAAGGTTTAGAACCACTTGAGTGCAAGTAAACGGCAAGAACATTTTAATTTTTGGGTGAACTTTTCCTTTGAGGATACCTTATTGCTTTCCTTCTGCAAGCTAGAATCATCTGCCAAGTTAATAAATGTACTAATCATGAGCAATATTGCAAGTCAAAAGATGAATTATGATGTGAATATAATGACAGAGTTTTTCAACATTACAATCTTATATTCTTACATTTTTATTGCCATCATAAGGCACATGGAATACTTAAATAATGATGATTTATTTGAGATAGTTTTATCTTAAATACTCATTGACATAAATACATGTTTTATACAGATATACAGAAAGTGATTTTAGGCTTCTGTTTTAGAATTAAGCTGATGCTAAAAAGAAGCTTGTTTCTGCAATTTTTATGTCTATCTTTGGACTACAGCGATGTTATTTATATGCATGCATTTTCTCATAGTTTGCAAGCTTAAGACATTGTTTACCATGGTGCACTGAGGTTTATAACACATCTTAAATTCCTCACTCATTACTGTGTACTGTACACTCAAGTAGGTTGGTTTGCTTTGTCCACTTGTAGGCTCAACATTGGTATATCTTTGTTTATAAATCTATTCTGGGTTTACTCCCCTCATATCTCCAAAGTTAAATTTGTAAAAAACCTGTCTCTACAGGCTTCGTTCTCAGGAAATGTATTTATTGTCTGTTGCGTACTGAAAAAGAATAAAAAAGGCTTTTAAGTATGCAGGAACTTTTGCATAGAATAACCTCCAAACAAAGTTGCCATTTAAAGAGTTGGTTTCACTACATTTTAAAAAGAGGTTATAATAATAATAATAATAATTAATGGTCACCATGATAGCAACTTGTACTGCAATTATTAATTAATCAAATTATGATTAATAACCAATCTTTACCATTAATTATTCACGTAATAATTATTGTTCTATATAAATAGGTATTTGCAACATTTCTCTCTCTGGACCTTCATCCAGATATCAATACAAAAACGTACTTTTTGAAATATATTCTCAAATCATACATTGTCACTTGAAATTGTACCTGCTTGATCCCATGAAACCTGAACTCAAGAACCAGGGGGCGTCATTGGTTAAGTGACCACAAACCAGCAGATCGTCACCTGAAGTAGTTTATAGCGCCCCCTTCTGGTAAACACAATAGAGTCCGATAGGTCATTGCAGCGCAAAAACATCCAGATAAATTTGAGGGATGTAAACAATATCAAAGGTCCTAACCTAAGCTTCCCAAAATCCCAAAAGAGCCACATATTGCTAAATAATGTTAGTGGGGTTTAAACGTTACGTTATGATTGATTTGACTTTTGTTACAGTTATGAAATGGTTTGACAACAAGCAGGAAATGTTCATGGGCCAATGACATAACCACATTGAAGTGGTCTATACGCAGATGGGCTATATAAAACAGTAGAGTGTAATCATAGGTTAATATCAGTTATGCACAATATATTTACATTTTTGTAGCTGCAATAAACAAGTAAAAAAGGGCAATCATGAATCATGTAATCATGAATTTAATGCTAAGCATGTTTTAAAGTTGTTTTTTTCTTCAAACATGTGAAACAGTTTTTGGGCATTTCAAATGAAACACATGTGATCACATGGGTTTTGCATGAAAACCTTCCAAAGGCATGTTTCCCATGTGTGATTATAACATGCAGTTGGCCATATGCAGCTCAATGTTTCTTTTACATGTTTTTGCAGAATATGAGGTAAAATACTATTCATTTATTTTATTTTCGGCTTAGTCTCTTTCTTAATCTGGGGTCGCCACAGCGAAATGAACCGCCAACTTATCCAGCATATGTTTTATGCAGCGGATGCCCTTCCAGCTGTAACCCATCACTGGGAAACATCCATATACACTTATTCAAATACATACACTATGGACAATTTAGCTTACCCAATTCACCTGTAGCGCATATTTTTATACTTTAAACCATTTGTGTGTGTGTGTGTGTGTGTGTGTGTGTGTGTGTGTGTGTGTGTGTGTGTGTGTGTGTGTGTGTGTGTGTGTGTGTGTGTGTGTGTGTGTGTGTGTGTGTGTGTGTGTGTGTGTGTGTGTTTGACAGAAATGCTTTTTTTATGTAAGTCTCAAAGCTTTCTAGCACCGGAGTTTTGAAATATAATATAGAACCTTCCTCTAGTCTGGTTCTGCATCCAGTGCTGCTGAAACTCTCACAGGAAAACAATTCTCCATGTTCGGTGCAATAACTTAATCTTCTTCTGAATTTTGTCTAATAACTGAGGGTTTAATTTCTTGAGATAATTTCTTCCATTATTTTTTTTAGAGGGAGAGAGAAGAAGAAGAAGAGAATGCAGCTGCTGCAGACAGTGGAGGCTATTGAGGGACTCGGTGATTGACAGAGACAGGCAGAACCGACAGCTGAAGCTAAGAATGGAGAAAGCAGCGGTGTGAGATGAAGATACAGCACAAAGGTTAGAGCTAAATATGGCTGAATTGAAAAGCACCCCAGTAACTGTTCATAGCATTTACTGGCATTTATACAGCAGTGTTCACTGACATTTTAAGAGCACTGCTCTCATTCACTAAAAACAGCACTAAAAGAAAGATATCATTAAGATATCAATTGAATTTATTTTTCATTTCATCATTGCAATTATGTCAAGTTAAACAATGATCCTTTTTTACCATGTAGTTATATGAGAATAGTACTTATTTTGGATACTAGTGTCTTTTTAGTACTTTATTAGTTACTAGTGTTTATTCTTTTACTATTTATAGATACTTTATCATTCATGAGTGCTTATTATTAGACAATAGTACCTATTAAATTGGGTAACTATTCATTTGATACTAGTAGACTACTTATTATGCTGATTTTATTTATTATAAACTATTTTTATACTACTTATTTGTTGCACAATAGAAAACTTAGTCATGAAAATATGTTTTTGTTAATTAAATTAAACACTTAGCTAAGTCAATCATGTTTCTAACTTACTTTTTTAATTATACAAGCTGTTTAAGGTCAGTTTGATGTCATTTAAGTTACAATGACTAAGGTTAATTTGATTCAACTTAAAAAAAATGTAAGGTACAAAGTATGTATTAACTACTTATTAGAGCTTATTATTTAGCTACAAGTACTGTTGTTGCTAGAAATAAATATATTTTAGCTATGGCTCAAATGTTATGTTCACCCAAAATGAAAATTTTGTCATTTACTTCCCTTTTCTTGTTTCAAACGTTTGTGCATGTCTGTTAAACACAAAATAGTATATTTTGAAGAAAACTGGACACCATTGACTTCTGTATTTGTTTTTACTACTATGGAATTCAGTGCGGTTACAGGTACATTTGAATTTTTATGCGTTTATTGCAGTTATGACTAGTAAACATTATCAAATATTCGTATTTATATAGTACATACTAGCAAACTGTATATGTATTAACAGCTATTAAAAGCTTTTATTTGTAGATAGTAATACTTATTCAGCAAATACCATAACACATTTATTAAATACTTGTTCTGTTGCTAGTAATTGTTTTGGTAAATTCTACTTTTACTTTTTTAAATTTCAGTTTTTGTTGCTAAGATTTGTTTCCAGTAATAATCACAAAGGATATTATTGACATTTACACTAACCATCCACTTTATTGGGTACACCAGTCCAACTGCTCGTTAACAAATTTCTGATCAGCCAATCACATGGCAGAATCTCAAAGCATTTAAGCATGTAGACATGGTCAAGACGATCTGCTGAAGTTCAAGTGCATGGGTTTTAGTGCCATAAGGGCTGGTCTGAGTGTTTCAGAAACTGCTGATTTACTGGGATTTTCACGCACAACCATCCTTAGGGTTTGCAGAGAATGGTGCGAAAAAGAGAAAATATTCAGTGAGCTTCAGTTCTGTGGGGGCAAATGCCTTGTTGACGACAGAGGTCAAAGGAGAATGGCCAGACTGGTTCCAGCTGATATAAAGGCAACAGTAACTCAAATAACCATTCGTTACAACAGAGGTATGCAGAAGAGCATTTCTGAACACACAACATGTCCAACCTTGAGGCGGATGGGCTACAGCAGCAAAAGACCACATCGTGGGCCACTCCTTTCAGCTAAGAACAGGAAACTGAAGCCACAATTTGCACAGGCTCACAATATTGGACAACAGAAGATTGGAAAAAATTTGTGTAGTCTGATTTCTGCAGCGACATTCAGATGGTATGGTCAGAATTTGGCATCAACAACATAAAAAATAGATCCATCCTGCCTTGTATCAATGGTTCAGGCTGGTGGTGGTGGTGTAATAGTGTGGGGGATATTTTCTTGGCCCACTTTAGGCCCATTAGTACCAATTGAGCATCGTATTAACACCACGGCCTATTTGATTGTTGTTGACCATGTCCATCCCTTTATGACCACAGTATACCCATCTTCTAATGGCTACTTCCAGCAAGATAACACACCATGTCATAAAGCGCGAATCATGTCAGACAGGTTTCTTGAACATGACAATGAGTTCACTGTACTCAAATGGCCTCCACAGTCACCAGAGCTCAATCCAAAAGAGCATCTTTGAGATGTGGTGGAAAGGAAGATTCATATCATGAATGTGCAGCCAATAAATCTGCTGCGTAATGCTATGATGTCAATATGGACCAAAATCTTTGAGAAATAGTTCCAGTACCTTGTTGAATTTACACCATGAAGTCAGTTCTGAAGGCAAAAATGGGTCCAACCCGGCACTAGTAAGGTGTACCTAATAAAGTGGCTGGTGAGTGTATATAAATAGTACCTAATTAATTCATTTCTAATATCTTTTATATAGTAAGTAAAATTATTTAATAGGTTCTAGTAATTAAAAAATACTATGCTACCAGTAATGGGTACTGATTGCGTAATATTTTTAATTACTAGAACCTATAAGTATTAATCCCAGTTAGAGTACATTTTAATCAAAATAAACATCACTAGTCATTATGAAATAGCACTAGTACCAAAATAATATAGTATCTATTTAATAGCTTCAATATCTAATTAATGAGTAGTATCTAAAAGTAGTGGTATCTTCTGAATAAGTTCTACAATCCAACACATAAGTAAATTAAAGAGATCATATTAGAAAGTACATGTATCCAATATTAATAACAGATATATAAATAATGAACAAGTATTAGTATCTAAAAGGCTAATTCCCAAAGGGTTATCACTAACAGCTAATGAATAAGTAGTTGTACTTACTAATACAAATGCATACACATATTGATATATATATATATATATATATATATATATATATATATATATATATATATATATATATATATATATATATATATATATATATAATTAGCATGATAATATATACTAGTGTTCTATACTGATTAAATGTTGAAATAGCTTGCCATAGTAAGAGAAGTTTCTTACAGAGCAGTAATTGCAACATGACACCTGCAAACACAAGCACACAGAAGGCGACAACATTTCTTTTTCTGTTGTGAGGGGGTGGAGAGTGGGCCCTGTGAAAGCTGCCAGAGACCCTCTGTAAGGACAGTTGTGCGGCTGGAGAAATGAAAGTGACCCGCACATTCAAAGAGCATGGAAATCAGGAATGAACAGGACTCTCAAGGATTTGGAATCAGTGAGTAAACAGAAGTTATTGGTGACGAGCATGTGAAGGCCGAGCGCTCCCAGATCACTGGAAAGACGGATCAGAGGAGACACAGGCCATGAAAATCTCCTGGAGGTTGAAGGACGTAGAGTGCAAGAAGAGGAAAGAGTTTTCACAACTGGATTGAATGCAAAAAAAAATTGTGACTGTAACTATAAGCATATCTGCAACCGATTTCAGTGCCAACTGGAGCAAACGTTTGCACTGATCTACTTTGATGATTACTGTACATGCTTACTCTTTGAGCACATGTAAATCCATTAATTGCAAATTTATTTAGTATTCACTGCAGGGGAATTTGTACTATTACAACCCATATTATCTGTAATTGACCTCAAACAATACAATACAAATGTTTCTAAACTCGATCCTTGTGGTCATTACTGACCTGGCAGCTGGACTTCTGGGCAACACATCATTTCGACGTCATTTCCACTTGCTGCTGTCGGCCTTGCTTTTGTTTGGGCCTCTCCTGAGTCTGTGGGTTTCCCATTATAGTGTCTTCGCCAAGAGGACTCACTTTCTGTACAGGTAAGCAGCACAAACCTGTTCAAATAAATATGTTATTAAATTCAGTTTAACTAAGCAACACCACACCGGCAAGATTTCTGTTGTCTGTACTATAGTGTCCCTGCTTGTTTACAACAAATGTTAGCACTGAATGACTTGCGTTTTAGACACATTATTTGCCATTTGTATTCAAAATGAGGTCAAACCAGAATGAAACCATCACATCTCTATGCAACACAGTAGTATTGCTGAATAAAACTGGGTTTGCTGAATGATTGATTCAATGACTTCTCCATAAAACTCCAAATTTTCCTATAAAGTACATTTAAAAATTACATTTACTATTTGTCCAAACTACTTATTAAAATTGAGCAGAAACAACCCAAATCTTGAGGTTTTTTCAGGACAACGCAGTTGTTTTAAGTTCAATCCACTTATATTTGTAAAAATGAATAAGTTAAATTAATTCCTTCATGTTTCCTCAACACAAATTGATTGTGTGGAACCCAGCATTTTACAGTGTGTGAAAAACAGTATGTGAGCAGAGGAGTATGTCTGAATTCATAAGTATTTGAAAAAAGTGGGCAAAATGTACACCAATGACCTACTACTACAAGTGAGATTCTGAAGAGCGCATCCACTGGACATCTAACTATTGCATGAGGCCGTAAGAGAGAATGTAGGAATGGAAGTGAAGTAAAGCAACTTGTTAATCAAGTTATGTTATATTTTATATATTTATGCAGTGGATAAATTAGTGAATTTAATTTTATAAGGTCCCCAGCAAATAAAAATCCCATGCAAAAAGGTTTATTCTGAGATCAAAGATGTGAGTACACTACCTTTCAAAAGTCTTGTCGCCAATCCCAGTTAAGAGCAACAATTATTAACTTGACTTGTAGTTGATCATTTGGAAGTGGCAGAAGGTAGATTTTTCTGATGAATCATCTGTTGAACTGCATCCCAATCATCACAAAAACTGCAGAAGACGTACTGGAACCTGCATGGACAAAAGATTCTCACAGAAATCAGTCAAGTTTGGTGAAGGAAAAATCATGGTTTTACATTCAGTATGGAGGCATGTGAGAGTGAATGGCAACATCAACAGCCTGAGGTATCAGGTATTTTTGCTGCCCATTACATTACAAACCACAGGAGGAGACAAATTCTGCAGCAGGATAGCGCTTCTTATCATACTTCAGCCTCAAAGTTCCTGAAAGCAAAGAAGGTCAAGGTGCTCAAGGATTGGCCAGCTCAGTCACCAGACATGAACATTATTGAGCATGTCTGGGGTAAGATGAAGGAGGCATTGAAAATTAATGCAAAGAATCTTGATGAACTCTGGGAGTCCTGCAAAAACACTTTCTTTGCCATTCCAGATGACTTTATTAATGAGTTATTTGAGTCATTGCAGAGATGTACGGCTGCAGTCCTCCAAGCTCATGGGAGTCATACACAATATTCATTATTTTCCACTGCGCCATGACTTTATATTCTATACTGTACATTATTTCTGTTAATTGACAAGACTTTTGTCTAAGCAAAGTCAGACCTTACTGTACTAATTAATTAATTAAAAATCAAGCCATGATCATATTTTACTTAAGTAAAATAAGCATAATCTAACGGCCTTTGCCTTCAGATAAGCCACTTCTGATACCAAATGATCAACTAAAAGTTATTATTTGTTGTTCCTAAAACTTGAATAGATGACAAGACTTTTGTCAGGTAGTGTAAAATGTGACATAAATTGTTTTTAAAAAATACAAGATTAATTGAAGGCAGTATTTATTATAACAATGTGACCAATCAGTCTCAAATGCCTCACTTCACTGCTAAATGAAATTGTCACCCAATCCCAAATGGCACTCTTCACCTTTGTGGTCTTCCTCTGCACTTTCATAAAATAATCTGCTTAAACCTTAATTTGTTCATCCTTAGCAGAAGTGTGCATAGCATCAAAACGGCCGTTCCAAAAAATCAAATGTACTCACCCAAACTTCTATGAGTTTTCTTTTACTTTCTGATGAACCAGAAGACATTTGGAAGACTATATAAAAACTTTTAGTCATCGACTTTATAGTAAAAATTGTTAGGAAGTCAATAGCTACCTATTTCCAACATTCTTCAAATTACCTTCTTTTGTATTTTAAAACAAGACTTAACATAGGCCTACGTCTATCTGTGGCAGCCATTTCAAGACCACAAGTGAACATGAAGTGTGCTATTTAGGATTGGGCCAGTAAAGTGTTCACAGGATGTGTACTTTATGCATTAAGGTGCCTACGCAGCCTACAAATATTAGCTTGCAAATGGAATATAAGATATGGACAGAGATTTCAATATTGAAACAATAATATGTTAATCCCTCTTGGTTTCTAGGGTTTTCCTGCGCTCAGGCTGGGGCTGGACCTGCATCTTTGTTGGCTCTTTTGTCTTCGTTCTCTCGTTCTCAGTTCGCCGTTCGCTCACTCTTTCCCTGCGACACCTGTCTCGGTTAGCAGTGGCCGGTGGACTGTGGTTGGGCTTCCGCAAGCTGCTGTGCTTGCTGGAAAATGCCACAGGGAGCTGCTACGAGCCCCTCAGTGCCGCTCTTGAAATGACTTCTGGGACCAATGGAGAAGGCCAACCTTTACTGCTCTTACGGGAAGCAGAAACAAAGGAGACATGCGTCCGCTCTGGCATGTTGTGGCGAGGCTACGAAGTATCTGAAGATGCCCTCCTGCTGTGTTTGTGCTGCCTGCTTCTGGCTGAGGAGACGGCAGTGTTTGGGCCCTACCTGAACCTGGGTGGACCCTCAGAAGCCCCGCTGCGCATCCTCTTCCTGTTCTGCGTCCTGCTGTTGAGTCTCTGGGTGTTCCTGCTCCTCTGCTTGCTGGCTTATTTCCCAGAATTTCCTACTCAGCTTTTAGGAGGTGCTTTGGGTTGTTTGAGCTGGAGAGCCCTGTATCAGGGCTGGTATCGACTTGGACCTAGCTGGTACTGTCCTGGAAGACCAGGGGTGGGACTTTTGTCAACCCAGAGCAAACAGGATGAGTTATTAGAAACACAAACTAATGCTAAAGAGATCAACTGAAGTATGCTTGAAATCTTAGCTGAACTCAAATGAATCTTATGTAAGGCTGCAGTACAGCAGAACATTTAGCCAAATCTCTTGTCAATATCCAACGAAGGTATATTTGATCAATTGCATATGAAAAATTGCTGGTGTTATGTTTCATTCTCAATTACATGCTGGCTAAATTCTGACATTCACCATTATGAAATTATAGAAGCACAAAATGTGAATCTAGACCAGGGGTTCCCAAACTTTTAAATTCGTGACCCCCAAAATAACAATGCCAGTGATATCGCAACATCCAATATCCTCTGATGTGGTTATAAATATATGAACCTTGCACATGGGCCTATTGAAAACATAGGCCCAAGACAATTCGTCATTTAAATTTAAAAAGCGCCACTCGGAGACCATCCTACATGTTTAGTTGTGGCCTGAATTTATTTTTGTGCAATATATTTATAAACTAATTTCGAGAGGATCAATTGCTTATGATTGATCGTGGCTGGTCTTGCATCATCTTCACAGATGAATAGTAACTTACCATAAATAACCAGTTTTTTCACTACAGTCATCTTCGAATCCCGCCTTCCACCCCTACTCATTTCCCACTGTTGTCTCACAGCAAAAACGCCACTGGTTCGAGCCCCTACTATGCCAGTCTGCATTTCTGTGCAGTTTGCATGATCTCTCCGGGTTCCTTCCACAGTCCAAAGACATACAGTATAAGTAAATTGACTAATCCAAAGTGGCATCATAAGTCAAGCTCTTAACCAGTTATATCTCTCGGCTATTCCTATTATGTTCACAAGCTGGGGATTCCTCGAGACCTACAGGCGCTCAAACTTCTATCTCGCTCTTCAAACAGGAGGGAGCTCAGGGCTCTCTCCAGGGACAGCAAACACCAGGGTTCAATGCTAAGGATTTTTTTCTACTGGTCTGATCAGGCCAGTGGTTCAGTTTTTTTAATTGCCCTGCCTAAATTTTCACTGGCCCCACCAAAAAAAAGGAGAAAATAAAGCAAAAGTTAATAGCTATTTCTCAGCCAAATATTTTAAATGTTTTGTAAAAATACTGTGTGAATCTAGAATTTCAATACTTAAAAGAAAATGTTAATAAATGTATAATGAGCAAAATTCAAAGTGTTAAGCGAACAAAAGCAGTATAGAAAATGTGGAGGTATTTTATTGCAGTTTGAAATTATTTAACAAAAGGTGGCTGACTTGTCAAACTTTGTTGACTTACTTTTTTATTGAGTTGATTGCATGTGAATGTCTGCTTCCAAGACTTTAGAAACAAACTTTTTCTTTTAGCCTTATAATTTGATGTTGCCACCATGTTGCTGTTTCTTCGATGTATTGGTTGTTACCAGGTTATAGAAAAAACTGCATGCTTAAAACATCAAATCAGGGAAGAGTAACCGAAAAGCAATATAATGTTAACGACGTCACAAAGGTAGCATTTAAAGACTTAAAAAGTACCTATTGGACCAGTAATGATCCTGTCTACTGTTCCAATCGTCTGTCATGCTGGCCCGGGCCACCAGGTAATTCTTATTGTTGAGCCCATAAAGGTGTCAGACAGTTTAACCTGGTACCATAAAATCTATCTGACGCTATTGCCGTGTCTTTAATATATCGTAATCACCCCAGGAGTAAAAAATAATAATAATTAAAAAAATAATCATAATAAAATTTAAGGGCTGATGGCTTTTTTATTTGCTTTATGTAACTATTAACTTTTTCTGTAGGTTATTTCTAGTTTAATTAAATGCATTTGATTTTTGGAAATTACCAAGCGACCCCCACTTTGGGAACCACTGATGTAGAAGATCATGATCACACAATGATAGATAATAAACTCATAATTCAACAAAACAGAAAATCATCAATTACTCGTGTTGTGCCTAACCTTGATGACTATTATTTCCAATGGTGTTCAAATCAAAATATCTACAGAAGAAAAAAACATTTGGAACAATATGAGAAATTAATTTATCCCTGTAGGGCAAAGCATGTCTTTAATGGCATTAGAATTCTTTTGCAAGAGATAAATTCATAATTCCAAACAAGGAGACAATTGAGACATCAAAGTGATTTATTAAGTTCATCCTTGACAACCTCAGTATGTTATTACAAAAATACTCACTTTTTTGGAAAAGCACAGCCTTAAATAAGAAACGTTTAATGATTTATGCCCCAAAGTATGCCCCAATTTAAGAGCAGAGAAATCTTGGTCAATGCTGTGTTATTATTTTTCTTGCAAAAATCCCCATGTCCTAAATCTCCCATAAAAATGACCATGTCTTGAACATAAAGGACAAAAAGGGTGTAGGGTATATATAAAGGCTTATTTTGACGACACAACATTTGTACCCACAATGCATGCTTCAAAATTTGAATGGAAAAAGTTTAATAAGGCAAGAATAGGAATAGCTCCTAGTTAAAAATGACAACAGGACTGAATCAAATTGTGTCCATCTGTCTTCAAAGAAATAAAAAAAGAAAAGAAAATGAACAGTTCAACCGTAACTATCAACATTCTGAAAAAAAAAATAATAATAATATTGGACACACACACAAAGAAAAACATCTTGCCTGTTGAGATGAAGCTCCAAATAAAAGGCTGAAAGGGAGAGGAAATTATCTCTGAAACTTGCTCAGAGCATTATAAAAAAGGCAAGTTCCTTCACATATAATAATCCTGGACGGTGGTTGGTTCAGATAGTCATGACCCGTTCATCATAGAAATGTCAGATGTGATGGTGTCCATTGGCAGCCAGTGACACTCCATGAGCGAATCATAGAGCTCCTCACTTCGCTCCATGTACTGCCTATTTAACTCTTCCACATCCACCTGTGGGTTTGGGTCTGCAGGGGAAAAAGATGGTGAGTAATTTACTTGTGTATGGGCTCTTTATAAACATTAACAAATATGATAAATTGATAAAAGAAAGTCAATTTTACAAAAATATTACCTTCAGAAGGGTCCTCCTCAACTTCCTCTGTGCCATCATGTGCCTGATAAAGCAATAAAAAACGGTTAGTTCCAGAACAGTAATAATTTGGAGGTTAATATGAAAACATTTAAACGGTACCATAAATTACCTCTGTGGATCCCTGCATGTCAGGGGGCATGGGGGGCATTCCCATGGGTGGAGGTGGTCCCATCATTGGAGGGGGGGCCGCATAAGGGTTATATCCGTAGTTGTAACCGCTGTACTGATCATAGCCCCACTGTGGGTAGTAACTGTTGTAGGGCTGCTGATAGTACTGCTGCTGATAGTTGGTGTTGTAAGTGTTATTCTGGTTGTGGTAAGTGCTTGCTTTGTTGCTGAATTAAGAAAAAAAAATATAGTGAGATTTTAAGTGGATCTGACAGGTTTAAATTTAAATGTGGTGCAGTAGGTGATCTGCCAAAATTCTATAAAATTGCATATCTTTAAAACACAGTCCATCCACTGCAATCCAAAGCCACGCCTCCTGAAATCACGAACACGCACATTAAAGATGACAGTAGACCCACTACGAGATCATGTCATTCACCAGTTAGAAAACCTTACACTACTTTATAATACAACAATTCTGAAATAAAACTATTATATTTAGAACGTTTTCAGTTATGTAGCAAGAAATATTTGTCAATGTGGAATATTTCATGCATGCAAGGATCGACGGTCTCACTCTCTCACATGCTTTGTCCTAAAGTGACTACTGTATGCTTAGTGGTTGGCCGGCAGCGTGCAGCATTTACAATTATTATTAAGCAATACTTGCATGCTATTTCTGAGCGAATATTCAAAGTAGCATGGTAAATAATATAGGGAGTTTGTCACAGGCTTTCATGTTCATAAATAAACCAATGTGAATATATAACCACATTTAGCTCAGTAAAGCAGGATAGGTGGAATAGCACTATTTAATGATGTTTTGTTGTTAAACTAAATATAAATCTACAATATCGATGCAGTAAAAGGTCCCATATGAAACTGAAAATAGCCACAATAATCTTTGGCAGGAAGATTTTAGTGGCTAAACAACACTACTGTGCATAGAAACAACACAATCTACATCAGCTTTGCGTGACTAAAATAGTTTTAAAACTTAACATTACCCGTCTAACAGAAATACTTCAGCCATGGTCACATCCTTCCTCCAGCATGCAAAAGTAACTCCAATATGGGATTCAGAATTTAAAAAAAAAAAATTTCACATTCTCTCTCATGCAGGTGAACACGGCAAGCGTGCACACGCAAATGGCAGATCTGCGTGAACTGGTGCGCAGAAGTACACATCTACATTTGCTGACTGACAGATTTATGGGAAATGTTGGCCTGACAATTTTTTAATTGGATGTACATTTTTTTTTGTTTATTGCCTTATCCAGAACATAAAAATACATATAAATACATTTAGGTCTTTTTACTTTAAAAATTGTTATTGGAATGTGATGAGACTTTCCACCACCAAAACAAAACGTGTTTCGGAAGACAATCAACTACTGCACCTTTAAGTGTTACTTCCCTTCCAAACCAAAACTACTTGTATAGCATTATTTCAACCCCATAAAAAGTTGATAATTTTTAGGACACAAATTACTGTATTTTTAGCGTAATCTGAGAAATGTTTGTTCCCTCCACTGAAAGTCTACCCAAACTTAAAATAAAATCCTAAATTTTCTTCAAATACTACTAAAGTCCAAGTTTCCAGCTTTCTTAAAAATGTAATCTGTTGTGTTCAACAGAAAATAAGAAAGTCAAATAAGTATGGAACAAGTAAAGGGCTATTAAATGACAGCAATTTCAGTTATTGGTTAATTTTGCATGTCAGTTGACAAATTTGAACTTTTTCAGGTATGGTTCACTTGCTGATTGCTTTTTTTTTTTTTTTGAATGTGCAAAAAACTTAATTAAATCCGATCCTCACAAACTGACTATATCTTTTCTAGGATGCCTGATATTGATTTATTTGTAGATCTCTTTATGAGGTATCGTAAATTTCTCAAATTTTATAAAAGTATCTCGCTTTGTGTTTGAAGAGGAACAAAAGTCAAAATAACTTAAGGGTTAGTAAACAAAAAAAAAAAAGGTCAAACCTTAAACGGGTTTAAACAATAAACACAAATAAATGCATTTAATCAGATGCAATGTACCCTTTGTTGACGGCGATGCTTATCCTGATGGGTTTTCCTCCGAGACCCGAAGCATTCTGAAACTCCTCGAGGGCTTTCTTCTGTTCATTCTCGTCGCTAAACTTGACAAAGCCATAACCCCTGTACAGTGAAAAAAACTGCATCATCAACACCCGCTCTCTCACTCTCTGTGCGCCTCATCATGCAGTATAAGCATATTTCATTATGTATTCAGAAAGTAAAAAATTGATTTGATGGTAGAACTGAAACTTCTCTTTTACTTTTAACATGAAGTAGCATCACTTCAATTGTGAGTTGCTCTTGCTTACCCTATATGGGGAAAACAATAGTTTTAGCAGATTTGCAACAACGGCAAAACACATCCATGTATTGTCTGGCCCTTTTTAGGAGAGGGAGGGTAAAGAGTATCGACTGAAAATAAGACATCAAATGAAAGATAAAGGAGACCACATCTAGTTGAACTACCTCATCTGTTGTCAACATCAGTAGGTCAAACTGTCAAAGAAAGCCAAGTAAGGTTATACGGTACACATGTGATAGCTGCAGCTTTTCATACCTGGAGTTCCCATAGGGATCTGTGACAACTTTAGCTCCTTTACATGAAGGGAATTTTTTCAGAAAGAACTGATGTAGCTGGTAGTCATCCACTTCTGATGTGAGATCGCCAACAAAGACAGAGAACTCTGGGCTGACGGAGAAAACCAACTAAATTACAAAAATACTTCATGAAATCAAGAAGTTGGCTGTTGAATGTTATCGTGCTTACCCAGGCTCTGGCCTTTTCCCATATGTTGCATAGTTTAGCTTGAACTTCCTGGGCTGAAAACAAAAGAAATAAAACTATTGAGCAAATCAGACGATGCCTTGTCTGTAGTATGGAGTCAATTCGCTGACAAATAAAGTGTCATATTATTAGAGTAAGGAAGCTATGATTTCCACATACCTCCACCAATCAGAACTGGCTTTATCCCATTCGTCAGCTAGTTCCTAACAGAGTTTATTCACCAGCTTCAAACAAAGTCATTTTATAAACAGCCTCAACCACCTTCCTTAGGGAAGAAATTGAGCTCTGTGACTTGCCCATCACTAGTAATATATGGAGTAATAACTGAAATGTCTTAAACCAGGTGGGGGCCATGCTGGTTACTTCTTCCTATAATGATCTATATATACACATGAATGCATTGAAAAATATATATGGAAAAAATAAAGATGGATGCCAAAACTATACAATTTATTGGGAGCAAGTTTGGCATCTCACCGGATTTGATCCTGGAACCAGCTTCCCATTAAGCCTCTGCACGCAGCGGTCAACACTGGCCTCGTCTGCCATCTCCACAAAACAGTATCCAGCTGAGCCTCTGAAAAAGCACACAACAGAGGATTGTCTCATGTGTTTTTGTTGTTTTTACAACTGGGAAATGTTATCCTATTTTTAAGTGCTTAAAAATAGTAATACTTATAATATTTAGATAAAAATAACTTTATCATTCCTCTATTGTATTAGGAATTGTGAAGGGCAGCATAGTCTTCTGATGTGCAACACAAAAAAAAATTGTTGAAAACATTGAAATCTCCATAAATTGTAATTTAGTGTTTCATGATCATTTTTTTAACCAATGAAGATGATTATTTAAAAATTAAGATGAGATAATGATTCAACTAATTCCTAGTAGATAATACTAGCATATCTACTATAGTTTGAAGAACAATCACAAAATGCTTACAAAAACTATAATGTGCACCTAATATGTACAAAATGTCAAATCGGAAGAGCATCTGGTTTGAACACAATTGCTGGCACAAAAGCACTGCTTAGTTTGGCTAAAAAGAACAACAAAAGAAACCAACTGCACTTTAATGAGTCAATATTTTTCTGGAAAATATTTTTGAATATAAAAAAATGATCACTTTCATATAGCAACAGCAATGGATTTGTTTAAGTTTTTTAAATAAATATAATACAACGTTTATTTAACATATGTCAAATCGTTTCTAAAATTTCTACAAAAGGGCAAAAAATCAGCTTCGAAAAATTGTCATTGTATTTTTTTTTTCTATCTTAGCTTGTGCCCCTCTTAAAATGTTGGACAGTTGACTGTTAAATAGATCCAATTCCATTTGAGTGAAAAAAAAATTAATTAGTAAACTGACCAATATCGGTATTGGAGAAAGATTTTTTTTAAATAAAATGGTTATCAGCTAAAATATTTATAGCCGTGATAGGCATGGTTTCAATGTTTACTGCAGCTTTGAAAAGTCAAGGTTTTACAACCGCCAAAATTTTCTGTTATACCATTCCTAAGGTATAAGAACTTTATTTTTTAAAGGTTCTTTGTGACTATTTTATTTCGATTTTTTTAGGACAACAGCATCTCCAGCAAAAAAAGAAAAACCTCCACGTCAAAAGCAACTGTTGAAAAATATTTTAAATGTTTCTTAAAATAAAATACATTGTGTTCAAGGAAGGAAAAAGTTGCTGTTTTACACCCAGACATTTAAATAGAACATATTTTAGAGCAGTAATAACAATACAGTGAAACCGTGATGTTTTTTTTTTCCAAAGTTATCATCATACCAACAGTTTTATACCAGCCCGTGCCTAATCGGTGCAGTTAACAACTTTAGATGTTTAAACTTAACAGCAGATCTTGTTCTTAGAGTTAAAAAATCTGGTTAAACTCTCTGAAGAATTTACAACTGGAGCTGACCGTTGTTCTCTATTTAGATTAGAGATCCTAACTTACCCAGTAACTCGATGTGTAATGATCTTGACACCGAATGCAGTCTCTCCCATGGTGCTGAAAGCTTGCTTAATGAAGTTCTCGTCCATGTATGGGTCTAACTGTAAAACAAATGATGATAATGTTAATCTTATATTTAAATATGGCAAAATATTGTGAATATGTAACGTGTCAATGATTTGCAGGAAGATCAAGAAAGTTAAGAGACCTGCGTCACGTGCCACAAAACTTTAAATAATAAAATTGGCTTAACCTAAAGATGTGCACCAAAGCATATTGCTAGGTTGAGTGATCTTACAATCATACGTGCTTAAAGTAAAACATGTAGTTCGTCTTATCGTTCACATTACGACACTAGAAGTACTTATGCAAATACAAGAGGCCTGTCGACAACAAACATTGGGTAAAATTAACTTACTGACTAAATAGCGGCTTGTTTTCAAACATATTACAATATAATTTAAATCGACATGCATTCGTTTATGGTCGTTGTTCGTTTAGTGAGTATTTCAAACGTTCACTTTGTCGTGCTTGCGTAACATCGAGCTAAAACCACATGCTGCTAGTTTCTGCTCTACACACTCGCGTTATCGATTAAAAAGTAAAAAAAAACACGCTACTTACATCGCCCATCCACAAACTTGTCATTCTGTTAAACATCTTGGCGGCTGAAAATGCTGCACCGCAGTGTTTAGTGAAATTTATCGACGGTTGTCTGCAGAATTTGCGTGGTGGTTGGATCGTGAAGCTAAGCAAAACGTATACTTCAGAGTAACACTTCCGCTTCCGGCCACTCAATTTTCGGATCCAACCTCACCCATTATTCTGTAAACCAAGCTAAAACAGAGTTCATCTGTAAAAATCTATTTAAAATAATAACAGTGCATGGATACAACAGCTTTTCTTTCTATAATAAAGTTAGTACGTTTGTGATTGAATAAAACGTCGGGCTGCGCATGTGTAATTCTGGATTTGACCGAAAGGGAGCAGTGTTGTGTTTTGAAAACCGCCAGTCCATCAGTAGAGGAAGAGACCAGAGACACGTGATGACTTTGCTGTGATATTGATGGACTGAAGCTGGAGCCGAGATGAACACATTACGGACAGCTTTTTCTCGCTTAAATGGGGCACACAGTTTGTGTTGGTATGTGGCAACGCTCTATTTTGTTTACAAGAAAACATGTTTTTGATAAATAGTTTGCTAAACGGTTCGTTGATGATGGCACATGTAACCACAAGCCCTAGAGACCACCTATCATCACTAAGCGTTTGTCTTGTTTTTTCAGTATAAATACATCAAAAATGTTATTTAGTGAAGATACATCTGATTCCATGTTGATATTATTCCATTAAATGTTGCATTATGCACTTTAAAAGCGATTTCTTTGAAAATTCGAAACAGTCTCAAATCAAGTCCCATTTATTTGAGATTTAAAAAATGAATGAATTTATCTTGTTGTCTAATAAAAATTACAGTCTTTATTTAAAGATAAAGTAAAAAAAAAAGAGGTAAAGGAAAATATATTAAGTTGCATTGACAACATTGATATTCTGTAGAATGCTAACGTTATAGTAATTAGTCACTTGATTTATTTATTTTTTGATGTTACGAAGTTAAACTTTTCGATCTCAGAAACAATTTTACTACTATAATTTAGACCTGCACAATATATCGTTTCTTCATCGATATCGCAATATGAATTTTCGAAATTGCAGAATATGCAGTGTTGAGTCTGTATTATAGTTTATCATTTGCATGTGTTTTTGATGCCTGGATTTGTGTAATGACCTTAAAAACATTCAGACTTAATAAATTGTACCATTTGTGACATTAACTACAATTAGGTTTGCTGTATTATTTTTATTTTTCATCATTTAGTTACTGATAAACTTGGCAAACAATAAAACAATTTATTTCAATTGTATCTTTTTCTTGATTGTATTTATAGACAGTTATGAATGAAGATACCCACAACACTTGCAAATACAAAAATGCTCTGCAACTCGCACAGACCACATAGAAAATGTGTCGATGGACCCCAAAACTTTTAAAGATTGTTTATTAGATTTTATGGAGATGCACTTCCACTGCAGATTCATTTAATCAATCTAACTTAAATTTTTTTTAAATACGGATATCAAGTCATCTGATGAAACTGTATTCATATCGCAATATATATCGCAAAATAAACAAATATCACAATGTAAAATTTTTTCAATATTGTGCAGCCCTACTACAATTTAGGGCTGCACATTATATCATTTCAGCATCGATATCGCAATATGTCTGTTCGTAATTGTCACATCGCAGGATATGCAATGTCGAGTTGGGATTTTCCACAGTTAAAAACATTTTTACTAAAGTTAGCCAACATGTTCATCATTTGCATTTGTTTTTAAGTTCTGTGAGTGTTTCAAGTCAGTTTAAAACGTAGAGGCAAGAAATTTTAATGCTTTCAATGTTGACTATACAGTGATATTTTAAATTTGTTTATTGTTATTTTGCCTGCCAGACTCCCAGAAAAGATGCATTTCAATTGCATCTTTGCTGCACTATTTTTCAGTGCTAGTGATTCGATTTATTTTATTTGATGCAGATGCACTGAACTACAAAATCATACCAATCAATATAGAATAATGAATTATTTCCAGATAGAGCCCTTAATTTTATCTGGTGAAAGTATACTCAATATCATAATACATATCGCAGAAAAATACTACAGCCCTACTACAATTTATGTGCTTCTTACAGTTAGAGAACATGTAGACATCTTGACATTGTGTACAGTTTTCTTAGTTCTAGGTCTTTTTACCTTGCCTTACAAAACATATTTTTATTTTAGTAATTTATTTTAAATACAAAAAAAGTTTTTTGTTTCTTTAAGTGTAATATATTTGACATTATGTTTTCATTCACTTTCAGCAGGAATGGTGCTCCCTCATCCATATTCAGCTGCAGTCAGCTACGCTCTCTCAGTTCTGTCCTGTCGAGGTCAAGACCTGAGCAGAACAGCATCCTGCAAGGGACGCTGAACCCCAAAGTTGAGGGAGCCTTTCAGCAGCCGCTCTGGAACCATCAGCAGGTCCGCACAGTCAAACGTGGGACAGAATATCAGCCAAGCAACATCAAACGTAAGAGGACCCATGGCTGGATCAAAAGAATTAGCACTCCAGGTGGGATCGAAGTAATCCTGCGCCGAATGCTCAAAGGACGAAAATCTCTCACTCATTGAGACTCTAACTGGACATGTGCTTTGAAGTCATTCTCAGTTGAATGTCAGCTATGTAGTGGAGCTTTTGGATTTCTGTTTAAAATAGTCATCAATCTAAGAAATGAATGCCACCAAAAGGCTTTTTTTAAAGTTCAGTTTAGTGGATCTAATCCCAGTTAAGAACATGTGAAAGGGTTTGATGTCGTATCAGAGCAGTTTCTGCTTGTTTCCCGAATGATCTCAGATCACATAATCAGAAATAAAATGAATAATTAAAAAACATCTGCCGTGAAGTATGGTATCAATTTATTTTAGCAGTGTAGTTTATTTTAAGAGCAAACGGATGTGCATTACTTGGCATAATGATGACAGTACAAAAGTAATAAAAAAAACAGGACCGTGATGTAACATTGTGTATATTATGGAAGCTTGTTTCCAGCACAGATGTCAAAAAAGGTACATATACAGCAGGGGAAAAAAGTATTAAACACGTCACTATTTATCCCGGAATCATATTTCTAAAGGTGCTGTTGACTTGAAAATTTCCCTGGATGTTGGTAACAACCAAAGAACTCTATATTTGCAAAGAAAACAAATCTAATTAGTTTACAAATGAGGCTATGTGTAATAAAATGAAGTGACTCAGGGAAAAAGTATTGAACACCTAAAGAAAGGGAGGTGTAGAAATCTCTCGGTAGTTCTTCAGCAAAACTTTTCCCTTCGTCATTGTAAATTAATATTAGCTGCTTCAGTCCAACGTCTACATTATTAGGATGATGAAGATGAAAGCAGGGTGGACCTTTCAGCAGGACAATGATCCAAAACACAGCCAAGGAAACTCACAAATGCTTTCAGATAAAGAAAATCAAGCTGTATAATGTCAGATTTGAATCCAATATTAAATGCAAAATAAAGATCAGGCTTGATCGATGAGACCCACAAAACCATCAAGATTTTTATATTCTGTTAAAGTCTGTGAAAATAAAATCACACTTGAGCAATTTATGTGACTTTATTTTCCATATGAGAGGCATCTTTAAGCTGCCATCATCAAAAAGGTTTTTATATAAAGTAATAAATATGTTTCAGTAGTTCAGTACTTTCCCCTTGTGTCATTTCATTGTTATTACACAACAATTAAGATTTTTTTGTTTTATGTTTTTATTGTTTGGGTTTATACCAAAATCTGGTTCAATTCCGTGTCAACAGCTCCTTTAGAAATATTATTTCCAGGAAAAAAACATGACATGTTGAATACTTATTTTCTCTGCTGTGAATGAAGGTAATTGCTTTTTTTCAACTTTCATATTTTTTTCCAATTTGAAGTTTATATCTTAATCATTTTCTTGCATGTGTTTTTAAAATCAATTCTTAGACGAAAAAAGCCAGACCTTTATTTTATAAACTTGTAACTGAGAGACATGAACTCAGAATTATGTTTAAAAAACGTCATTTTTCTCTTTTTATTCCACAATTCAGATTTTCCTCAGAATGTTGAGTTTACATCTTGCAATTGTGAGGGGAAAACAACTTTGTTACGTTTGCAATTCTAATAACTACTTGAGATCGAGAGTGGCAACTACCTTATTATTAATGTATACTTTTTCATCCTCTGCTAAAAATTGTCTTCCATTATATATGTGGCGTCTGACACACGTTTCAATTTTATTTTCACAGTAATTCCATTTTATTGCATTATGTGTTCACACTCATTATAAGATCCGAACCAGCAAGGAGAATACAGTGTTTTTAGATTGTCAAATGTACTAATTTATATAAGAAAAATAATAATGCGTAGAAAAATAGAAAATCTATCCATATTATTTTTCTATGATTATACAGTGCTCATTCAAACGTCCCTTCTTGCTTGCTCATGCCTACACTGGTTTTATCATGCAGGTGATTTAGCATGCCGCCTTCCGTGAGTAAACTATATGGAGATCTCAGATTAATATATTGTATTAAAATGATCTTTGACGTGCGTTTCAGCTCACTACATGGTCGCTTTATCACATTTTAAGCAAATGTTAAGCATCACAATCAGTGCTATATATTAACTGAGTTGCATCATTCACTGTTTTTTTGAAGGATTATTACCATAGTCTGATCTCTCGCCCTTGTCAGGCTCAGATGGAAGCTCTTCTGATGAAGTATTGTGGTCATTGTTAGTATGCGGTGCGTTAGTGGCCTTTGAGGCATCTTCTGGTTTGGTTTGCTGATCAGAAGCAGCACCCGTACATTGATTTTCTTTTCCGAAGTTAAAGAGTTTGCCTGGATTGAAGGACTTGCTGGGAGACTGTGATTTCTCGTGGCTCCCGTGCGTCGCTGTTGACGCAACTGCCGCAGCGGCTTCCTTTTTCAACTCTTGTGATTTGAGGAACTTGAGGAAGCCTGGGAGTTTGGCCTCGCCACTTGTAGGGGAAGTGGTGGAAGTGAATTTGCCTTGAAGTGGGATTATCTGCTTGAGTTTCATTACGTTATTGTTGCCTAAAAGGGAGCTGGGTCTTTTGAGTTTATCTCCTGTGGAGCTGAACTTGGCCCCTGGGCTCTTTTCATGGTGTTGCACTTCACCGCCACCGACATCAGATTTGTCTTGGTCACTTTGTTGTCGGGCCAATTCTTCTGCTAATTTTTGATGTTCCTCGTCTTGTTCTGTTTTCCGCCGTTTCTGCTGCTGGTGCTGCTGAGCGAGACGTTCATGTTTCTAACAAACAAACAACATTTTAATAAAGACAATTAACCAAATGTACCAATTAGTTCTTCCCCAGGACATCCAGGGCTCGGTTTTTCAAAAGTAATCCACTAGGATTTTAGTAAAGGGATTGAATCAAATGAAAATGGTTTTTCAAAAGAAAAAATATTATATAATTGGATTAGATCACGTAATCCAATCTTGGTTTTGATCCGGATCAAACCTTTAGTTTGGGTTTTTCAGACCTTTTTTGTAGGATTTGGATCACTTTGATCCAAAAAGCTAAATTAAACTGATCCCTTCAGAAGGGTGGATTCTGCATGGATTTCATGGCCAAAATGTAATGAAAACTTTACAAATGTAACAAATAATACCATATTTGGATCATTCAGTATCTTACAAGATATCCTATTTATTCATAAGGTTTTAATTGTGTTTGTTCATCCGTCAGGCTACTGTGATTAGGTAAGCTTTAACGTATTCAGCCTTTCAGTATAGGCCAGCAAAGTAGAAAGACCTCATAAAATAATCCCCAAAACAGCTGTCAAAATGTATTCTGTCACTAATTTTTATATATTTTTATATATATATATATATATATATATATATATATATATATATATATATATATATATATATATATATATATATTCATCACAATGGAAACTATTTTTGTTTTTAGAATATTTATTAGTGATGATTACAGAATAACCAAAAATGCAAAAAATGGCAATCTCTGATTTTTGAAATCCAAAACATATCCTAATCAAAATATCCTCAATGTACAGTGTTTGTGTTATAGGTCTCAGATGAGCGGACTGCTAGAAGAAGATGGGGTGGAGTTTTTCTTGTTTTTTTTTTTTTTTAAATGTGTGTTTTCAATTAAAATAAAAATAAACTTATATTGACCCCAATACTTGTTCTACTTGTTGCTCTTTACATATCTATAGTTCTACATAGTAAATTCCTATCCTGTTTGAGCACAGATTATCTAGATTTGGTGATACTGAAAAGTTCCTATCCAGTCCGATGTTGCTTTGAAAAACTGGCTCAAAAAGTAAGCTGGATTTCGTGATTACGAATCGCAAAAAAAAGAATTACTAAATCCGGATCAATTTTATCCGGATTAAACTTTTTAAAAAAACGGACCCAGGATGTAGGTCATATTTTGCATTCTTCAAAATAAAGCGACAATGTTTTAGCTGAAATTACCATTTTATGTGAGTCAGAAAATGCAAGTTAACAAGGAAAATAAGTTATTAGGGTAAAAAAAACAGGCAGGCAAAACAAACTTTTGCCAATGACAACCACACTGCCAATGACTATATATTAGGTATTATGAAGCAAAACTCCAAGAAACTGAACATTATTTACAACATCATCTTTGATGAGTCATTTAAACTACACAAACATATCAGTTCGGTTATTGGCTGCAGTTTTTATCAACTCCACTAGCTGTCTAAAGTCAAACCTTTCCTAAATCTCACCCCACTAGAGATGGTTGTCCACAATATTATTACATCACGGTTAGACTACATAAATTCATAAATTTAAAATCATAAAATCATCGTAAAAATCATAAATTTCTAACCTTCAGTTGGTCAAAAATGCTGCTGCTAGAATAATTTGTAATAGTAGAAAACATGACAATATTACCCCTCTTCTAAGGGGCCTCCATTGGCTGCCCATTTAATTGAGAATTGATTTGAAAGTGATTTTACTGGTATATAAATCCCTTCATAATCTAGCCCCAACCTGTTTCTCATAGCTGTTGCATTTTTACACTCCTCTAAGTTTAGTTCCTCTGTCCAGACTGAAACGTAGAGGGGACAAAGCTTTCTCTGTGGCTGGTCCTTGGTTGTCGAACACTTTCAAAATGGCTCCATCACTAATTTGAAATCACTCCTAAAAGTGTGCCTATTTGTTTTTTTTAATATTATTTTAATAGTCCTTTCTACTGCTTCATTTTTACATTAATTTAGTAATTTCTCTTGGCTTATTTTATGTTTTATATTATTTTAATTTTACTTTGATTTATGTACAGCACTTTGGTCAGTCTTGTGACCAATGAACCTGAATTACAACATCATTACCTATAACCCACAGAATTGGCAGATGGTCCTGAATGCAAATATGTTAACTACATTACTACATAAAGATATTGTAATTTGGGGCACATAAATTTATCTCATACTGACCAAAGTGCTGTACAGAATACAGTAAGATATAAAATAAAACAATCTGAATTAAAAACTCATTTAATTAATTTAAATAATTATTGATAAACAAATTAATGATTAGGAAAAACTACGGAGAAACATGTGTCAAATCTTCACTGTCAGGTGGAAACTGATTCCATAAGAACTTCAGTTGTGACATTAGAATATAAAAGAGCTTTATTAGCAGATCTGAGGGACTCGGGATCAGAATTCAAAAGGAAAAGATCAGAAATGTAAGATGTGGCTCGTCTTCATATATCAAAGATTTCTATTGAATTATGTTATTAATAGGGTATATACACACAAATCTTCAGCCAGCTAGCACTTCCGGTGAACTCTCTTTCCATTATAACTACATTTAAGGTCTGATTTCTTTAAGGATCAGTGATCTTCACTGCCTGATAGATATATGAAGTGGGTTTCAGACCAGACAGAAAACATTGCAATAAATTCAGTTTTCCTTCACCATGTCTTTAAAATATAGAAGTTTATTTTACTCCAGTATTTTCAATGGAGTTTCTAGGTTAGCCTGCTGGTACTGACGATGCTAGGTTGTAACACGGTCTTTCATCTCGTTTTATATTTGAGCAGTTAAATGAATGCTTAAGTCTATTTCACTGAATGTATTGTAATTACATTACAACATCGATGCTGTAAAAGAAACCTTATGAAATTGAAATTAGTCACATTAAGCTTTCACTGAAAGTTTATCACTGCCTAAAACACTAGCTGTGCATATGCCCCATTGTTATTGTTGTGTAATATGCTTTTATCTATTTTAATCTTCCCATGAAATCGCTGCACGTTGCTGATATGGAAATAAAGAAAGAAACAAACAAAAACCGTCATATAATGCATGATTGACATAAGCAAGGATACTGTTTGCACAGATTTTTTTTATTTGTAGCTCTATCTAGTATCAAAAAGATAATAAATTATCCTCTTCTGTAGTAAAGAATTAGCATCAGATTTTGTTATCTTACCATAAATAGACTCAGTTAAGACCAATGCTGTAAGCCAGGGGTGTCAAACTCAGTTCCAAAAGGGCTGAAGCCCTGCACAGTTTAGTTCCAACCCTGCTTCAACACACTTACCTGTAGGTTTCAAACAAGCCTGAAGGACTCAATTAGTTTGATCAGGTGTGTTTAGTTAGGGTTGGAACTAAACTGTGCAGAGCTGCGGCCCTTTTTGGACACCTGTGCTGTAAGCAATGGCCAGTTTTTTTGTACAGACTCAGTGTATTGTCAGGAGGAGCAATAGGTATGATCTTGTTTTGCCTGCATGTTTTTTTTTTTCAGTTAGCCATCGTCTTGTATTTCATAAATCATAAAGCTTATCTGTCGTTCTGAGAATACTGATGGTTCACCAAAAAAAAAAGTTACTCCATAAGATTCTAAACCATTATAAGAACAACAAATACTAGAAAAGCCTATGGTTACTGGTTACCAAAATACTTACAATGTTTTGTGTTCATTAGAAAAAAGAAACTTAAACAGGTTTGAAAGTGTGAGTGAATGATAATAAAATTATAACCCCTTTAAAGAAACTATCCCTTTGACAGCACATTTTAGTTTTTGGGTAAACTATTCCTGTAACTCAACAAAACAAGTCATTAATATACAATATATTACTATATCTCTATTATAAAATTCACATTTAAAAATACATTTAGTATTTATTTAAAATGTATGGTAAACCATATAGTATTTAATATTAGTTATTTACAGGTTTTGAGTCATAGTTGGACAGTAATTAAAAATGTATTGCTATAAGCTTATATTGTGAATCTGCTCATAAAAATCATTTAAATATTCTTAGTATATGTGAATTGTGCGCTGGGATACCTTGAGAGCCTCTCTCCGTTGGTATTCAAGTTTAGCCATTTCATCTGCCACCCAGTTTGGAACATCAGGAATTGCAACATGAATTACGTATTTGAGCAGAATTGCAAAGTGCTGAAAACCAAATGAAAAAAAGAGTAAGATTAAATTCAGTACTACATCTTATTTATTATACACAATTTAATCCTGCTTCATTTTTTATATGCAGCTTATATGCTCTAGCTTTATATAAAATAAACTAATACCGTTTTCAATAAGAACATGGTAAATAAATTGAAATTTGATGGGTCTTTTCTTAGTGATTTTTTACTTCCACAAAATATAAATTAGAACAACTGTTTGCACAATTGATATTAAGAAATGTTTTGTGAGAGGCATAATGACAATGATTTCTGAAGAAGCATGTGATGCTAAAGATTAGAGTAATGATACATCAAAGTGATAAACAGCTTTTTAAAATACATGAAAATTATTTTAATTTCTAATAATGTTCACAATATTAAATATGAATGTTTTGCTGTATTTTAAAGCAAAGAAATGCAGCTTTGCTTGGCAGTTTGATAAATGAATTTAATCATTCAATGAGCCTAGCATTGTGTCTATTTAATTATTTATTTATTTATTTATTGGTGTGTAACTACATGTATTTTGTAGATTCAATGTTTCACTCATGATAAAATGGCTTGGTATGGAGAATGGAGACAATAACTTTATGTAAAATGCACTTTTAAGATTTAAAGGTCAACGAAACCACGTGTCTCAGCAGGGTGTTTTTACACCTCTAGTTTGAAAAAAGTCAGGAAAGTGGGTGAGTCTAGCTCTGTTTAGGGGGGAGTGTTGGGGGAGGGAAAGATGGAAGGTTTTGCATTAAAATGGGAGTTTCCGTTTGCGCATGCGCTGATTTTCACAGAAGCAAAACAAACACAAACACAGGGGAAAGACAGTGACAGTGTTAACATAGACATCAGTAATCAAATTATTTGCCAAATTATTAATTTGTCGACTTTGACCGCAGTTTGGCACTTTCATTCAGGAACATTTCATGCATGCCCCCCGTGGCAAACGAGATATTGGTTGCAAGGAACTGCTGAAAGAGTGTAGTTTTAATAAAATGTTTGATACCACACGGCGAATGGGAGTAAAAAAAACCTGTGCATTTCTCAGTCTCAGTCTTTTTTAAAATGAGCCAAGCAGCAAATCCGGATTTTACCATTTCCAGATGCGAAAAGCTCTCGAGTGAAAGATGTTCCTTACAAATGTATTTTTGTTGCGTGCACTGTAGTCCACATGTGAGTCCAGCTGCACTCTCATGGGGGGAAATGAAAACAAAACCTTTGCTGCAACACATTTATAAACACAACACTGACGACCCGTGTCTCCAAACAATTCTTGTTCTTCCACTTGTTTTATCAACACGACGTGGCATCTCTCTGCCATCTGAACACTGTAACAGTTACAAACCGTCTTCGAAGCTATCATGCATAATAATGAAGTTGCATCGCATACACAATAGAGTGCGCTAATTGGATTAAACCAAGTCTTTCTCATGAACTAATGCTGCACACTCAAATGTGTCACATTGAACAGAGAGCAAGTCTCCACGCTGGAATACACACAAGGGTCTAAATACCGTGACGTAGCTTCAAATATTCGATCCAAACCAGAAGAATTAAGTTTTTTGAAATAACGCAAAAACAACCAATTTCCACTTAATAGTGAAAAATATGTGTCCTACTAGTGTTTTTAGCAGCGTACGACACATATATGACTGTCAACATCTCAAAAAATCTGTTTTGGTGTTTCTTGACCCTTTTGCAGGATGTTTTTATTCACACTTCATGAAAGGTAATTTTCAAAAAATTCACAATAGAGGCACTCCAAAAATCCAACTTACTCTAAAATGACACATTTAAACATATTAATTTTTCCTTACCTCTAGTACTACAACAGAAACAATGGCCATTTCAGGGCTCAACCAGGGGAAGAGTCGCTGCAGCTGACCGCACTGACCAATAAGGTAACAGTTCACGATTATTGCAATCAGACCCATCGCCTCCATTGCAGTCTGGTCAAATTTTAAGAACAAACAACAGTTAAAGATCACAAAATGAAACAAAAAATATAACCTGAATAATTTATTAAGCACTTAATCTGAATAAATCTCCTCACCTGCCACTGTCCAATGTTTTCAACCCTCTGCCCAAAGGGTCTCTGGAGGCCTGAGCACAGTTTTAAGGCATCACTTCGGATCTCTACAATGTTGTTGATGAGGGCACACATGGCTGCCAGAGGAAATGCAGAGGAGAAGAGCACAACGTAGCCAAACTGTATAAACATCTCCTGGTAATCTTGAAGAGTATCCTGTCAGAGCAACAGAACATTGAGTGTTTGATATTCATTTGTACATTAGTGTTCAGAATGTCAGATTTACTAAAGGGTATATTCATATATTTCCAATCCCATGAAACCCTAGATATAAGTGTTAAGTTCATTTTGAACCGCCAACTTATCCAGCATATGTTTTACGCAGCGGATGCCCTTCCAGCTGCAACCCATCACTGGGAAGCATCCATACACACTCATTCACACACATACAATATGGACAATTTTAGCTTATCCAATTCACCTACTGTATGCCACATGTTTTTGAAAACCTATGCCAACACGAGGAGAACAGGTATGTAATTAATTTAATAATTTAATTCACAACATGAATCATTTAATCACCCCCTCCCGCTTTCCTTGCTTCAAAAAGAAAAATGTCCACAAATGTAATAATATCAGCTACATAAATAATAGCCCACCAATAGAGGGCACTGTTCGTAAGTTAATTTTAAAAAAAGTTAATCCATTATATACTGAAAACATATTTATACATAGTTATACTATGCATGTAGTAGACAGGGTTTTTGTTTTGTTTTGGGTTTTGGTGTGTGTGTGTGTGTGTGTGTGTGTGTGTGTGTGTGTGTGTGTGTGTGTGTGTGTGTGTGTATATATATATCTATATATCTATATATCTATATATATATATATATATATATATATATATATATATATATATATATATATATATATATATATATATATATATATATATATATATATACATACATGTATTTTGTAGACTAAATATCCTACGTCCTTGGTATCCATCAAACAAGTGTGAAAGTAGTCTGCTGCTTTCTGATTGGCTTACATTGAATTCTTTTATTTCAACAAATATAATTTTTTTCGCAGGAGCTTGTTAGCATTGCAAGATTTTTATGGTTTTCATCAATAAGTAAAATCTTTTTAATTCATTCATTTTTCCTTCAACTTAGTCCCTTTATTCATCAGGGGTCGCCACAGCGGAATGAACCGCCAACTTATCCAGCATGTTTTACATAGCAGATGCCCTTTTAGCTGCAACCCAGTACTGGGAAACATCCATTCACACTCATTAACACACATACACTACGGCCAATTAAATTTATTCAATTCACCTATATCACATGTCTTTGAACTTGTGGGGGACACCGGAACACCCGGAGGAAACCCACGCACAGGGAGAACATGCTAACTCTACACAGAAATGCCAACTGACCAAGCCGGGACTCGAGTAAGCGACCTTCCTGCTGTGCGGCGACAATGCTAATCACTGAGCCACCATGTCACCTAAAATCTTTTTTTTTCCTGTATATTATTTTAAGGGCCTGGCATCTTATTGCTTTTAAAAACAGTTTATCACACTCATTTATTAAACTCAAATTCACTTATGAGTGGTATAGTGTTAAATAATTGAATTAGAATGTTTCGTTATTAACTAAGAAATGGTGATCCTTGGCTGCATCATCTGTCAAATTGATTATGAAATTACTTACTTACAAGGTAAAATAAGTATTGAACACGTCACCATTTTTCTAAAGGTGCCGTTGACTTGAAATTTTCCCCAGAAATCAAAAGAAGTTCATAAATGCAAAGAAAACTAATCTAATTAGTTTACAATTTAAGTTATGCATAATAAAATGAAAGGACACAGGGAAGTATTGAACACATAAAGAAAGGGAGGTGTAGAAAGGCAGTGAAAGCCCAGACAGCAGCAGAAACATCTCAGTAGTTATTCAGCAACTATCTGCCCTTTGTCATTGTAAATTAATAATATATGCTTGAAGATGAAGCCAGAGTGGACATTTCAGCAAGACAATGATCCAAAACACAGCCAAGGAAACTCTCAAATGGTTTTAGAGAAAGAAAATCAAGCTGTAGAATGGCCCAGCCAATCACCTGACTTGAATCCAATAGAAAATACAAGTTAAAGACCACATTTGATAGACGAGTCACAGAACAATCAAGAGTTTTGCACTCTGATGAAGTCTGTGAAAAAAAAAATCACACCTGAACAATTTATGTGACTTCATTCTCCATATGAGAGGCGTCTTAAGGCTGCCATCATCAAAAATGCCTTTTATATAAAGTATTAAATGTTTCAGTTGTTCAGTACTTTCTCCTTGTGTCATTTCATTGTTATTACACATAACTCATTTTCCAGATTTTTTCGTATTGTTTTATTTTTTGTTTTTTGTTTATTTTTATGATTGTATTGTTTGGGTTTTTACCAAAATCAGGTTCAATTCCAGGTCAACAGCTCATTTAGAAATGAAAACTTTAACGATATTCTGCCAGGAAGATTGGTATGTCATATCATTCATAATAATGATCTCATCAGCCTATAACAACCAAGTGCGCTACATATAAGCCCATCTACACAATGTTTCGCTGTACTCAGGTGAAGTTGAGGAAGTTTCACTCCATCCTCCCCACCACCACCACCAGGTCTGCCTCGTCACCACTCGGGGGTTGGCTTCGCCCTGCCTTCATCTTCAGGCAGGATCTGCCAGCTCATCCAGAGTTCTGCACCATAGATGGTTGCACACCATTCATAGCCTACGCCAAACAACTTTATGAAAGGACAGTAACGAACTTACATTTAATGAAACATTTCACAATAAATGTTAAAACATTTGTATGCCTCCTAAAGTCTTTCCGGTAGAAATGCTATTCCCAGGAAAAAACATGTGTTCAATACTTATTTTTCGCTGTGTATATTTATAATGTAATGGACACACGATTAGACTAATGATTTTGGTGAACAATACAAACCTCATAAATTAGCATGCAGCTTTCAATCTCTGGTTGAGTCAAAACAGTAGATCCGGTCTCCTCTGGAGGATCCATCCAGGACCTTTTCTTCTCCATAGTGTTGTTCTCCCCACCAGCAGCCTTACCCTTTCTTCTTTGGGATTTACTAGCAGAATCATCTATTTCTCTGTCATCATCATCATCATCATCTTCATCATCACGTATATCAAATATTAAGGATGGATCCATTCCTTCTTCCACGAGGGTAGGACTGTCATCATCCTGGGGGCTGCCTTGTGTTGGCTCTTCCACAGCTTTGTCTTTGTATTCCACCTTCTCTGTGAAGCTGACCTTTCTGTGCTTCAGACCAGCATCATCATCCACTTCCTCTGTTTTGGGTACTCTGTAGCTGGAAATTAAACTTCTCCTCTCTCTCTTCTCTGATTGCTCTGGAGGTGTGCCATTTTTATTCATGTCCAGACTGGCTTGGCAAGTCAGGCGTATCCTTTGCACTATCAAATGACTATAGTTCAGGAGCATGGTTTGGATCAAGTCCCATAACGTCCTCAGAGCTCCTAATTTATGGTGCTCGTAGAGATATGGCTGTAACACTTCTTTGATATTTTGTAGAAATTGGCGGAAGATCAATAACGTTGCCAGCATCTGTGAATTAAAGAGAGTGTTTTTTTTCTTGATTTATGCTTGAGACTTTGTTGCTTTAATATTACTTTGTCTTCTGTGCATTACCTCTTTTAACCGTTCCATGTCTTTGAGATAAAATCCAATGTAGAAAAGGCTGAGGTAAGAATTTATGAACTGAAACTTTAAAATGCAGAACACAATGTTTAACCATTGTAGACACACAGATTATACATCACACTAATGCATTCTTTAAATACACTCACCAGCCACTTTATTAGGTACACCTGTCCAACTACTATTTAACGCAAAGTTATAACCAGCCAATCACATGGCAGCAACTCAATGCAACAACAAATGTCAACAAATCTGCAGCAACTGCGTGATGCTATCATGTCAATATGGAGCCAAATCTCTGAGGAATATTACCAGTAACTTGTTGAATCTATGCCACGACAGATTAAGGCAGTTCTGAAAGCAATAGGGGAAAAGGGTGTCCAACCCTGTACTAGTAAGGTGTACCTAATAAAGTGGCGGTAAGTGTATCTCTCAGTTCATTAAACTTACAAAAACAGTCTTGAGGATGAGATTGTTGTCATATGTGCTTTGAAGTCTGTAGTTTTCTGTTTAAAAAGAACAAACAGGTGACACTGAGGATTAGACAAGCATTGAAATAACCAAGAATGCCAGTTTGCTATTTAAAGGGTAATAAAACTGAGAAATCAACATTTTATTGATCTTTTGTACTATAATTGTAGTCATTGTACTATTAAAAAACATCCTTTACATTTCAGAACTCAAGACTTTTCCTTATTAGTCTAAATTTAAAACTAAAGCTAATTTGGAAGCTGGTCTGCCAACATTGTGGCACTTTGTTATGCAAAAGCGTGGAAAAAAAAATAGAATATATTTTTAGATGGAGTGAAACTAAGATGATGCTGTGCTGATTATACTTGAATACAACTGTAATATCACCGAGTAACTGTTTTGTTGCAGGTTTATTATGCTTTGCATGTCATTACTGTAACATACTGTCCGGATATAAAATTACGTATTGATTTTGTGGGTTTATGACCCCTGGCTCCGACCCGTCTGCGGTGAAAATCTCTGGGTGAAAATTTAATTACTCCAGTACATTTTATGCAGACAGTCCCAACTCGCTCTCTTTCCGAGTTTTGAAGGAATTCCTTTTCCCCCTTCCTCCTGAGACACACACACACACCCATACAAAGACACACACACAAGGCTTCAGACACTGAAATGGACTCAGAAATCCTAAATCAGCCCAAAAGTAAATGTTATGTGTTTGTAAACTTTGTATTTCATTTCTGACCTTTCTTTTATATATCTCTCTCTCTATATATGCCCTTTTAAGACACTAGACAAGCTAAGAATGCCTGAATCATGTTTATGTACTTCTAAAAGTGTCATGTCTGGTATCATTCCGTTGCTTACACAATCCTGCAGCTCATGATCTAGGAGGCATAATCATAATTTATATGGCTTACATTCTTTAATGCTCTGAGTTAATATCTCTTCATATGCTTTCAGGCAAAACCCTCATTTTGCTTATTAGCGGTCAAAGAGAGACAAAGAAAATCTCCCGCTCAAAATTTGCCAGGAAACCATTGGTCAGTCAGTAGATAATGGGTGTGACTTGCCACCACAGGTAAAACCCATCTGCGCCCACAGATCTGGGAAGAAAAGATCTCGAAAAGAAGCTTTTCAGAGGTGCCCCCAAACCCGCATGCCTCGCTTGAGTCCGCCTTTTTCTTATTTTTCCGGCAAAGTAACTCAGTTTAAAGTTTGCGGCTCGCATATTCATCGTTTTGCACTGCAAGCTCCACGCATCCAGAAAGGACACCAAAGGACTCCATCCGCCAGCGCATCCGAGAAACTCGCGCAAAAAAGAGAAAGAGAAATACCTACGAAATACAGGTATTTTTAGTTATGCGTTAAGCTGTGTGCCCCTAATCAAAAAGGTGTTTTTATAATCTTGGTGAACCTTAATAGTGTGTGGAGCTGAGGTAGATTTGCCATTCTTTTATTTAAACTCCTCATTTCCTCGCTTGTTTTCTCTTCCACATTTTTGTTGTTATGTTTGTGCGTTTGTTTCTTATATGTCAGACTAGTAAATAAATCCCATTATAATCAAATGGATTGTATTGTTTGCCTCACAGAAGAAGTCCCCTAAATGATAGAGCCTTAAATTTGCTACAAAGCTTTACTAAAATAAGTATACCAAAAACTTCTAAACTATTCAATTACTTAACAAGTGGTTATAATTCCCTGTCTAAATAAATAATTACAGAGTCCGCTCGGACGAGTAGGCGAAGTCATTGGCATATATTTCATTCATTCATTTTCTTGTCGGCTTGGTCCCTTTATTAATCCAAGGTCACCACAGCAAAATGAACCGCCAACTTATCCAGCAAGTTTTTCCAGCCACAACCCATCTCTAGGAAACATCCACACACACACTCACACTACGGACAATTTAGCCTAACCAATTCACCTGTACCACATCTCTTTGGACTGTGGGGGAAACCGGAGCACACGGAGAAAACCCACGCGAACGCAGGGAGAACATGCAAACTCCACACAGAAACGCCAATTGAGCTGAGGCTCAAACCAGCGACCTTCTTGCTGAGCTGCGACAGCACTACCTACTGCGCCACTGCTTTGCCCCTGGCATATATTTATTTAGTCAAGTTAACTATAAGTTAATTCAGAATATTAATGACTAATAATAACTTGTTATTATTGATCATTAATATTCACAATCTGAGAATAATTGATATATATATATATATATATATATATATATATATATATATATATATATATATATATATATATATATATATATATATATATGTTTTTTTTATTTAGTCAAATTATCTATAAGTTAATTCAGAATTTTAATAATTAATAATAACTCATTTTTATTGATCAATAATATTTATAAACTGAGCTAATTTCGCTTCATTACAGATCATCTGTTATGTACTGAGTATGCATTTTTGACCTTAATCACAACAGCATCATTCTATGAAGGACCTAAGCTTTCAAACACACATGCAGAAGTTTAATCCAGTGGCCACAAAGCTGACCTTACAAAAATGCAAAACTGGTTGCCAGTTTTACCAGTGGGTGTTTACTGACACCCTATTCAACACATACCAGTAGCCACACCTACTCAAATAATGTGTTCCAATGAGGATGTCAAAACAAGACAGAAAATCCAATGACCCAAATTATATTTCACGCTAAATTCAGCAGCACACACATATTATAAATAATATTTAATATGTGTTTCTTTTAGTAATAAACTGATTTAGGCCTTACCCATGTCATTGAGCCAGAGAGCTATCTTCTTGTACACTTCATCACATACAGTAACAGTTACAGCCAGGAGAATTTTTGGAATGAATCTACATATGCTTGGAAACTCTTTTGTTTCCATCACAAATTCCTGTAAGAGATGTGAAATCATGAGTATTTGAGGGACAGTGTTTTATATTGAAGTTATGTCAGAGAACCTGTAGCTGCAAGTTGTGAAATGTGAGAGCTCCTACCTGTAGTTCCAGGCAGATGAACATGGCCAAGCAGACAAAGCAGAGACAGAGGATGCAGATGGGAAAGCTGACAAACCAGCGGAACATTCTCCTCTTCCAGGGGGGATAGTAAAACTCCTCACAGCCTGTTACTGGACTGTGACGCTTTACTCCCTGATGCACATGTTAAAAGGGCAGGCAGAAATGACAGTTTAGTTCAGAGCTTTATTTAAACAGTGAAAAGCTTTTTAATCTATAGATATAACTACACTGTAAAACCCAACAGTCAACTTTATGAAATGAAAAGAGTGTAGTTAACTTAAAAATTGACTGAAAG
This sequence comes from Danio rerio, assembly GCF_052040795.2. Classification (NCBI taxonomy): domain Eukaryota; kingdom Metazoa; phylum Chordata; class Actinopteri; order Cypriniformes; family Danionidae; genus Danio; species Danio rerio. The sequence continues at coordinate 27,999,338 of NC_141022.1, forward strand.
TTAATTCTACTCTTTTGAAAAGAGTTTTGAACTCAGAGTTGAAGATCATGAGTTAAATGGAGTAAGTTCACAGTACTCATATAGATTTATTTTTTTAACTCAAATGGTTTGAGTTCTCTTCATTTATTGGGTTTTAAAGTACTCAGTTGGTTTGAGTTCTCTTCAGTTATTGGGTTTTACTGTATTCAAATTGCTTCATGTAATCAAATAGATTAAGTTCACAGTACTCATTTGGATTCGTTTTCGAACTTAAATAGTTTGTTGCAATTGGTTTCCACAAATGGTTTAAGTTTCCTTAACTTTTGGGGTTTTACAGTGTACGAATTATTTTTGGGACAGATTTACAACAACATAAAAACATTGGACCAGTGCAAACCTTTTTTGTCATTTAAAAACTACTGTCAGAAATAACAAACAACATTCAGTGAATGATTAGCAATGAAGTTAAAATATCGAAATTGATATTTAGCCGCACAAAATACTTTTTTTTATGAGCCCAACACTCAACCCCAATCTGGAGGACAACGTTATACACACTATGGACAATTTAGCTAACCCAGTTCACCTACCGCACATGCTCTATCAACACATAACTCCAATTCTCTTTCACTTGCATTGGCTTCCTGTTCTTTATCGTGTACAATATAAAATTATTTTATTAACTAAAAAAGCTCTTCACAACCTAGCACCCGATTGCCTCTCTGATCTTCTTCACCGGTACACTCCTCGGCGCTCACTGATATCTTCTGCGGCTGAACAGTTGTCAGTTCCAAATTTTAAGATGAAATCATTTGGTGGCAAGGCTTTTAGCTGCATAGCACCACAGTTATGGAACTCCTTTCTGTTAGATGTTCGTCAGGTGGACTCTATCTCCAATTTTAAATCCCAGGTTAAAACCTTTCTGTTCAGGATTGCTTTTAATGACTTTCTGGATTAATATTATGTGTATTACTCTTCTCTCTTATCATCAATCAGGCAGTGAAAATTGTTAATAAAAAAAAAAACAGACCTAAAACGAGACGATTTTTTTTACAGTTCACCAGAAGCGACTGACCAGGGTTACTGAAACAAGTGCTTCTGCATACCTCTGCATATACCCCCTTCAAATTTCATAGCTCAAGATTCCTTTTGCAACTTTACAATACTCATTTAAACACTATAATTCGGCACTAACTAGTTCTTTTATCTTTTTTGTATACTATTTACGACAGATAGTATGTGACTGGATGTACCAATAGACCTGCAGCAGAACATCCGCAAGCATGGCTTCAGCAGGTAACCATTCTCTCCTTCATTTTCTTTGTTTATTACTTTTTTTTATTTACACTACAACTAAACAGTTTATTTTGACATGGAAATCAAGTTTTTACAATAAATAATGTGTTCTTGTGAGAGAACTCCTTTCAAAAAAACAATTTGTTATGTTCATTCATTCATTCATTTATTCATTTTCTTTTCAGTTTAATGCCTTTATTAATCTTGGGTCGCCACAGTGGAATGAACTGCCAACTTATCCAGCACATGTTTTATGCAGCAGATGCCCTTCCTGCCGCAACCAAGTGACCCCCTTGTCATTGTCCCGCGACCCCCACTTTGGGAACAACAGACTTACGCTATTGTCTTAAAATTTAGCCTCTGTGTTGTTAGTAGATTACCCGTATCTTATTATCATACATGGCTCTGCTTGTTTGCGATTTCATTTGTGCAGCTCTTGGTATATTAGTTGGTCATTATGTAAATTAAGTTCTGTGTCTGAGTGCTTTAATTTGTGCGTTATCATTAGATCATCCACAGATCTTCACACTCCCACTGGTGCTTTTATAGGGCAGCGCTCCAACACTAATTGCCCTGTTTTGTATATCTAGCCCTTTGTGTCTAAGAAAACAAGGTTATATAAATACGATATCAGCATACCCGAAACTGTGGCCGGGGTTCCTCTAGAGATTCTGCTGGTGTGTCCAGCGTTCCCCACTTATACGCCAGCTCTGCTTCCCGCCGCTTCCACCTCTCCAGAAACAGTGTTGCCCAGACCACATTGAAAATGGCAAATACCACACAGCAGATATCCTGACTTGTCTGAATATTAAAAGAAATAAGGGTTGGTGATTAAAAAATGCCTGAAAATAACTCTTGTATACTTCCATTCTTGAATTGTAGGACTGTGATATCAAGATAAAAAGCAACCTGCCTGATCAGACTCAGCAAACATCCAGAGCAGAAAGCCAATCACTGCTGGATACAGCATAGAGTTGGTATAAAAACCCAACCATGCAAAGTACATAGCGATTTTCACTCCAAAATAATCACAAACATCATCTGTCAGAAAAAAGGCAACATAATGTTCAGCATTTTTATTAGGAAACTAATTTGGGGATATTTGCACAATTTTACAGGTAAAATAATCTGTTGATTTTATTTTCTCCCAAACATGTTCAAGGCCTGTTGTGACATTGAATTCTAATGTAAAATACACAATGTCTGAACAGCAATAAAGCAAACTCCATAGCTTAAACATGAATCATATTTTCCTTTTAAAGGAGGCTCTTAGGAAATGTAATCACACATAACAAGACATGTATCAACTGGTAGTTTCTTGTTCAGAATTCACACTCTAGCGCCTCATATTTGCATACAGCAAAGCAGTCGGTGCTGTAGAAATAAGGTAGATACACATGAGTCTGTTTGCTAAAGGAAGAGCCTTAGCCAGGAGGAATCTCTTTACACAACCACTTAGAATAACTAAAAGTTGGTTGAGTCTTGTGCATATTGGCAAATGCGTAATCGTTCTCACCTAGAGGTTGCCGCTCGCAGACGGCCTGAACCCAGGACGTCATCAACTGGTTCAAGATTCTCTGCTCATGAAGAGGGAACATTTGAAGAATCACACGCCTGGCAATAAGCTCTGGTACTAAAAGAAAAACAAAAAATTGATCTGATTTTGGCCAAAAATAATGTATTCTTAAACTAAAACCAAAACACTTTAGAACATAGGTCTTAAACTTGTTTTCATAAATGGCCGCAGCTCTGCACTGCTTTTGCTCCAACCCTAATCAAACACAGCTGATCCAACTAATCAAGGCTTTCAAGACTACTAAAGATGATTAAAGCCTCATTCACATTACAAGCGACTTGCATCGGCAAAGCGACAAGCAACCGGTCATTTCAATGGAGAGTGAGCGACTTCTGACGACCTCCGTCTACGCGAGTGACAGCGACCATTAGCGACCAGGTGGGTGTGTCTAGCGACGCGACAAAGTTGAGAATCATTTAACTTTATTCAAATGAAGAGCGACTTTCTTGAGCCACAGCCATTGGTAGCAACAGTAGAGCTCACATGGTCCTCTCTCAGCTCGCTTAGAGGCTGGTTGTATTCTCTGTGATGTAGACCTACGCACCCCTGCATTTGCAGCAGGTCACAACCCAGAGCAACAAAGTGGCTGCAAGTGTGAATGAGGCATAAGCAGGTGTGAGTTGGAGGCAGTTGGAGCTAAACTTTGCAGAGCTGTGGCCTTCCAGGAATTGAGATTGAGACCATTGTTTTGGAAGCAAAAAAATTGTATCTACTGATTGGTTGACCCTCCAGGAAGTGGATATTATGAAGTGCCTCGCCCTGTTTGGCTCGGAGGTTATCCAACCAATATTTGATAATACCCTGACGCTCCTAAAGAAATAACAGATAAAAACAACCCATCAACACATAAGAAAATGTCATTTCATATGGCCACAAACTGTTTTGCCCTACAGGTCAAGACTGGTTGTCCATTGAAGTTAAGTACAATGCAATTACAAGTACAATACATTTATAAGTACAATACAATGCTGTTCAACAGAGTAACTCTGAGGAAGTGGAAAACCTCGACACTTCCAAATGTTTTTAAATGTTTAGTTGATATGGTTTCTACACTCAAGCTGTAAAGGTTACGATTCTTTAGAGTTGGCAAAAAGAAGATGTATGATCAAATATATGGGCCCCTCCCTTAGATGTATACTTTAACAATGTCTCTGTAATTATTTTTTTTCTGTAATATTTTTTCCTCCTTCCTTTTTACATGTCAGTCCATTTTGTTTCTTACTCCATTAGTCTGGCTGAAATTCTTTTCATGGTGCTGCATAATTGTTGTATTGTTTGCTAGTGTTTTGGTACATGTTCCAGTTGGTATCAGGTAATAACACTGAGATAATTTTATTGACACACAGTTGAAGTCAGAATTATTAGCCCCCCTGAATTATTAGCCCCCCTGTTTATTTTTTTACCCAATTTCTGTTTAACGGAGAGAAGATTTTTTTAACACATTTCTAAACATAATAGTTTTAATAACTCATTTCTAATAACTGATTTTTTTTTATCTTTGCCATGATGACAGTAAATAATATTTTACAAGATAAGTTTTCAAGATACTAGTGTTTAGCTTAAAGTGACAGATTAATTAGCAAGTTAGGTTAATTAGTTATTGTATAACGATGGTTTATTCTGTAGACTATGGAAAAAATATATTGCTTAAAGGGGCTAATAATTTTGTCCTTAAATGGTTTTTAAAAAATTAAAAACTTGTTTTGTTCTAGCCGAAGTAAAAAGAATAAGAATTTCTCCAGAAGATAAAATATTATAGGAAATACTATGAAAAGTCCTTGGTCTGTTAAACATTATTTGGGAAATATTTTTTATTTAAAAAAAATTTTTTTTGGAAACCATTGTGCAGAGAGAATGTATGTTTTCATAAAAAGTTCTATGAATAAAGTACAATGCAATTAAAAAAAAAACAAAAGCATCAAGGGTTAACGCAAAAACCAAGCCAATGGGTATGGTGTAAACATATTTCAGAAAACTCTACTAAAGAGTTTGAATGAAATCATAATAACTAGCAACCTATTCACCACAATGTGAAATAGCTATGTGTTTATGACCTGATAAAAGACTGTGTGAGACTGGAAAGGAGAGAGATTAAAGGCAGACCTGTGATGTGAAGAAACACAGCTCGCTCTCGATGTTCTCATAGATGTCATCCTCCTCACACGAAAACCTGCGAGTGCCGCCTCCAAAGCGCTGCTTCACCGCCTTTTGCATCCCCATCTGTTCGGCACCACGCAACAAGCTTAAGACAAAAAACAACCATCATTCAGCTGCTGTATTTATTTAGGACCAAGTGACCATCTGTCAAGCCTTTCAGATATCTTATATGAAAAAAACACAATACAATGTTGCTGTGAGGTACGCTATAGACACTGTAGAGACACAATGCACACATCGTGCTATGCCAGCTAATTAGCAGCAGGGACTAATATATATATATATATATATATATATATATATATATATATATATATATATATATATACCTTTTTCCTGAACCTGCAATTCTGACTCACTTATAACAATGTTTCTCAACCACGTTCCTGGAGGACCACCAACACTGCATATTTTAGATGTCTCCTTTGTCTGTCACACCCATTACAGGTGTTTCAGTCTCTGCTAATGAGCTGATGATCTGAATCAGGTGTGTTTGGTTAAGAAGGCAGAAAAATTGTGCAGAGCTGGTGGTCCTCCAGGAATGTGGTTGACAAACACTGACTTATGCTAAACTGACTCACTAAGACTTATGCTGATGTTATGGTTTTCATTTCCATTTTCTGTAAAAATGATAAAAGAGCAAATTATTTGAGATTTATTATTATTATTTAAGAAAAGTATGATTCATGATTCGTGGATTTTTTCATTAATTTACTTTAGTTTTGCATTGTAGGATCTTGAGCTTGTTTTTTAACCTGTTAACCTGTTGATGCTAAAAAGTTAAACAAAGTGAGAGTCATTGACATTAGAAACTGCATTGTCTATATTCTATATTTGTTATGTCATATTAAGGATATAAATAAGGGTTGTCTGTTTATTTCTGTTTATGTAAAGCACTATAAATTGCCACTGTGTATAAAATGTGCTATATAAACGTCCCTTGACCTAAATCAGATGTTTCATCACAATAAAATACAATGTCAATATTCCAGTATTATGATATTTGTCGATACTTCAGGAAACTCTGCAAAATTATTTAAATTCAATTTGATTCAGTGGAATATTAAACAATTTATCGATGCAAAGATATTATCTGCCTAATTTACAGAACTCATAAATGCAACCAAAGTATTTATTATGAACATATTATGTATATGAATATATTATGTGTATAGTAAACTGAACTCTCTGAGAACTGCACATTCTTTATAAAAAAAAAATCGATTGCAGCTGCTGCTTTGTTGTTGAACTGCAATAAAGCACACATACACACAATCTAGTGCACAGGTGTCAAACTCAGTTCCAAAAGGGCCGCAGTTTAGTTCCAACCCTACTTTAACACACCTGATCAAACTAATTGAGTCCTTCAGGCTTGTTTGAAACCTACAGGTAAGTGTAGCAGGGTTGGAGCAGGGTTGGAACTAAACTGTGCAGGGCTGTGGCTCTTCAGGAATTGAGTTTGACACCCCTGATCTAGTGAGTAAATAACAACACCAGAATGTGCACTAGCAGAAATGAGTAGATGGACATGAAGATGCGGAGAGTGTCAAAATAAAAGTGCTGAACGTATGAATATCTAATGCAAATAATCGATGCATCATATTTTATTATATTTTAGGAACATACGTTAGTCATCTATATATCCTTCCATATTGACATACTGCTGATGCCTCATTTCTTATAGAATTTTTTTACTACTAAAAATGTAAATGAATGTAAAAGTCATTTTTAACTGCACTATTTAATTGCAGAGTTTAAATTTCAACATCAAAAGTTAATGGAGCAGAGATCATGGTCCTATAACAAATTTCAAATCACAAGCCACATGCAACTTTTAACTACCAGATATTTTTACAGAGTAGTTTTTCAGCACAGTGTCGCAATGATCATTTTGTCAGTGTCTAACATGTCTACTGAGTGGACGGATACACTATCTAAAATATCCATTAATATATAGTTTCCTGTATTCACCTTGATTCTTACTCTAAGAACTTTGAGTGTTGAAAATGTACAACGCACATTAACAAAGTGACTTTTATTGACTATTTTAGTTATTTGATACATTTTGTTGTAAAAGATACAATCTATATAGAAATAAATCTGTAAAATATAAGAAAACATACAGACATCTCATCACCTTTTTTTGTTGTACAATGTACATGACCAACCCAAACAATACATTCAATACGTTTCAAACTAAAATCAATAATAATCCACGCCAATGAATATCATTTTGCTGAATTTTTCAGTATTAATATGTTCAGTTTCAGTATAAAATATGTTGTCAGAGCAGAGATCAAGTTCCCACAATGCACTGTGAGAGTGTAAATTTGACTCATTTTTATTTAATTCAAAAGATTTTTGGATAAATATTTTGCTTTTTAAATTGCATTTTAACAATGAGTTTCTATAGACACCAGAATAGCATACAAACAGAAGCAAAAATCCATTATAACAAGACCAAGGAAAAAAGCGAACAGCCAAAACATCCAAAAAAATATGTATTGATTTAAGCAAGGGACAAAACAATACAACAGACGTTTTGGTTTTCAGTTTTCTTCAGTGCATCGATTCACTGCTTCTCAGAAAATATAAACAATGCAGTGAGTATCAGGTGTTCATAATAAAACCCGTTTACAAACTCCAGACCACCTCCATCTGAAACAAACTGTAAGAATGGAAACATGATGCTGTGCCTTACTTTTCAAAGGATGAGGTAATGAAGAATGCATAGGTGTGTGTGTATTTATGCTGCCGGATCTGGATTCTGATTTGTGGAATTCCCAACCGGATTTGGTTAAGTAACCATAACAGCGTATGGTCATCTGTGGTGTCTGTGGAAAAGATGATACCATATGTACATCAGATTAAAAATGCCATTAAATTTAAATGTTATGATCACTTTGAATGTTTTATAAACAAAGAAAAGTATGATATGTACACTTACATTATTATTTTAAGGTGATAAGTACACTGATGATTCAAAACATTATGACCAGTCACATATTCTCCTTAATTAAACCCATATATAAAATCTGGATGGATTAGATGATCATTAATTTGTTAGATATAGGGAAAATGGATAGGAATAAAGGTTTAACTGATAAATTGTTTTGCGAAAGGGATTTAAAATAATTTACTGCAAATCTCTCAGTGCCAGAAACCACAGGACACCTGTTTTTTGTAGAATTCTTGCACTGTTTTAGCCAACAAAACAAGGAGGTGGTCATATTGTTTGCTTCATTGGTGCACCGCTGTGCATAGTATTGTTTCAGTATGACAATGTGTGTATCAGCAATATCCCAGAATGGGAAGTACTCATAGATGACCAGACGCCACAGATCAAGATGTTTGTATTTGTGGAGTCATTGCAACCTTTAATAATAATAAAGTGGATTTTTAACATTTGCAAATGGTGCTAAAGAGAGGGATCTGGCTGCAGACTTGATGCAGTGCAATCTGAGTTGCATGCAATGCTTTTTAATGAGCTCACCTAACCCCACCCCTAACCATACCCATCACAGTGACGTCACTAGCTCCATTGAGTGCATTGAGTCTGACATTGCATCTCTGACAGATGCAGTGTCAGCTTGCATCATAAAGGCTGCATCCAGGTACTATTAGTGTTAAAGGCATAATATGTAAGAGTTTAATCATTAAATTATGCAAAAACCATTAGAACAGTGTTATATTTTTTGCTGACTTATGTATTGACATGATCCCAAATGTTCCGAAGAAACATTTGCCATTTTAACTAGTGACAAGACCGTGCATCACCATGCTAATGATGTCACACACCCTCAATTTGATAAGGAATTTGATAAGGAAAGGGAAACACTGAATACGCCCTTAATATGTTGTGCATTTTACTGCACAGAGCTGCATTATAACAGTAAACTAAAATGTATTAATATAATAAACCATGCTGCTTCTTCCCCACATGATCACAACCAGGAGAACTGGAAGTGGTTGACTGTGGTATAATAAAAGCTCTGCTGCTTTTGTGTCGCATCTCTCCTCAGCAATGTTTTCAGTGCTCTCATTTCACTTTGTTGGCTCTTTTTCATATACCACGATAACATATTTTGAATACTTTAAAGCATTCATGAACATGACCTCTCCAGAAGTTCTGTATGTTGTAATAAAGACAAGCAATTCCCATGATTCCACCTTTATTTAAATGCGAAAAATACATACTGTGCCTTTAAGGTCTGTTACTTTGTGAATATTCCAAGTGGGTTTAGACCATTCAGGTTAAAGGAACAATAAAATGTTTGACTTTAACAATTGGATTAATTGTATTTAATTCATAATGCAGTGTTGTATTACATTTAATAATTCAAATCATTTACCTGCAATAAATTAAACAGAAACAACAAAGATAATTCATTTATGGTTGTAATTTAATTATTATATTTGATACAAATTCACTCTACAAACTCAAAACTCTAAATGGAATTTCCAAATAGAGCTCTTCAATAAATCTAGGTTAACGGTTTTCATAACGCACAGTTTATTGTAGGACAATCAAATATTTTAATGTTGGGCACACATTAGTGCATTTATCCTTTTTGACTTTATTAAATGCAAACAAGCAAAACTGAAAGACATAACCTTCACACCTGGGAATGTCATAAGGATATCACAGTTTTCAGTGGGTGCCATTGTGATGGTCGATTTTTGCCTCATGAGGTACTGTCTGGCATGAAAGAGCCGACCTCTCAGCAACTTCTCTGTATTTGTAAGAGAAAAACAGTTAATGCTTTAATGTCACATATACACAGAAACAAGAATATATAAATTGTATCACTGCATCAACCTTAAGCTTCTCTCAATAGTTAAAATAAATGACCAAAGAAATATTTCAATACACACCATTACAAATCAATTGAGCTATCAACCTGAGATCAAATCAAGTCCACATTCACAAAAACCTAGCCTAACTTTACACTTACACTAACATTTAAAAGTCAACATTATGCACAGAAATATGGATCAATTTTAGGTAATATTCAGTAACTTTACCCAGCTGGCACAAAATGTCATATATCATTGATCTTTCTATTTAGGTTTTGGGTGACCAAAATTTAACATTAATTTGATGTCTAATACTGACGTCCGCTGGCAATAAAATTTGGTTGGTTTTAGGCTGTGGCATTAACTGATTAAAATCCAACATCACTTAAACGTCACGATATGACATCCATACAAAGTCATAGTCCAACATCAGTCAACGTTTATCTTTGGTTGGTTTTTTGTTGTGTATTTATCTAACTAAAGTTTAACGTCACTTAAATGTCATAATGTGACAGCCATACAATGTCAAAGTCTAACATCATTAGCCATTCATCTTTGGTTAGTTTTATGCTATGTTGTTAACAAACTACTTGTGCTTGTGCTTCATCCCACACCATTTCGACCATTTTGAAATGTATTTTTTGTTAGAGAATTCTTATGTATGGTATTTCTGTTCGAGATAAATAAATCAAATCAAACTACAATTCAACGTCATATTAATGTCATAATGTGACATCCATATAATGTGAAATTGTAATAACAGTAGATGTTGATCTTTGATTGGTATTAGGTTTTGGTATTAACAAACCAAAACACAACATCAGTTAATGTCTTAACGAAAAGTCTGTACAACGTCAAAGTCTAACATCACTTGACGTTGATTTTAAGTTACATTTAGGTTGTCATTAACTAACCAAATTTCAACATTTTATTCAACATAATTTTTTACATCAAACACTGACATGTACTTATAAGATCTGTTAACTAAAATCCAACATCATCTTAACGTCATAATTTGACGTCCATTGAACATCAAAGTCAAACATCAGCAGATGTTGATATTTAGTTAAGTTTAGGTTGTGTCATTAGCTAACCAAAATTAAACATCTATTCACCATCACAAATTAAATGAAATGCAAAACACATTCGTCAGTGTATGGCATTCACATTCCAAGTATTAAACTCCAGTGGAACATTTGCTTGGGGCAAGAAACATCCTGCGAGTAATCAAGAGCAAGTGACATGAAGCACGTGTGGTGACCCAGCATTAGTTTATTCTCTGTAACGAGAAGAAGAAAATTATACAAATTGTTTTGAAATATTTGCCTAGGTAAATCAAAACCACTAATTTGTTGTTGGATTGTTCTTGATTTTGTGTTTGAGATGGAAAAGTTTTTCAGTAGCTGTTGTTTAAATGGTTGTGGTTTACTGAGCTAGATTATTGTTACCATGTTCAAACTGAGCTAACAGTAATCTTGCTCTGTAGTGCAGCAGTAGTGGCCCAATGAAGCTGGTAATTTGGAACTGACAACATCATCTGTTGAATAAAACTACAGTTTCTCTGCCCTTTTGCTTAAAGGTGGTTTTTGGGCATCAGTTTGGAGATGAACAAAGTCAAAGATGCAGAAAATTTAAAAAAAAATTTGCCAAATTGTTGCAAACTATTTAAATGGGCTGAATTTAAACTGGTAATGTTCAACTTAATTTTTACATTTTTTTTGTTTGCTTTTTTAGTGTACACTTATTAGGAAAATTATTTGAATGGATGACTGTCTAGTTTTGAAAGCAAGCAGTATTTCAATGCCATATTTAAACTTCAACCTGTTCAAATTAGCAACTACAAATTGCACACTTTTGGGGCCTAACATACACAATCAGCATAATGCAATGCCTAGTGCAACACCAGTTACAGCCAGGTGCAGGTATTATTTTCACGTCCTTGACCCATATTTCAATATTGAAAATATTTATATGACAACTGGGTTGTCATCAGAACCCAATGTTGATTTTAGGTCATATGTGAAAATCTGGTTGAAATCAAAATCCAACATCTCTTTGACGTCAGACCTTAAAGTTGGACTTTAGATGTATATGAAAATCGTGTTGTGCTGGGATAGTTTAATAATGGGATAATGTGCCACTGTGTCTTTATTTTCTACAGCCAATATGTTTAAAAGAGCTGTCCTGTGGATGCACTTGTTTTATATGTTTCAGCAGTTGTTCAGAGGAACCAACGTTGTGGTGTGAAAGATGCTGTCAACTTTGTGACCACTGTGTCACACTGCTATTTTCAGTTACATGAGGTGTGAAGAAAACAAGTGAAGTTCCAACATTATTCACTTTGGCAGCTTATATAAAATTTAATTCTTTAAAACTTAAGATGCTAAGGTGTTGATCTAATTACAAATGACGTCAAATACCACTTAAAATAAAAACAAAAGATACTAAAGAAGGGTTTTGTTGTAAAACCACATAAGAACTAATTTGGGGTCACCATTTTTTCTTTTAAAAAACCTAAAGAAACTTTATTCTATAGTGTAAAGAAGCTTTTGTGGAATATTAAGATTTTATAAATGTGAAATGTGATTCATTTTACCATTAATGTCAATGAAGAACATTTGTTTTTAGGTATATGGTTCTATTCTAATGTTAATACCATAGAAATGCAATAAAGATAACGAATATGCCATGTTTACTTGTAAAGCTGGCTTCATGTGACTGCATACAAACATAGTAAACATCAAGAGAGAAATTTTAAGGCAATTTTAAATGCTCAGTGCACCCATGCATGGAATAGAATGACTTTGACTATAAAATGGATTTGAATGACATAATGGTAATAATATTCTGAATGACCACAGTATTTTCCTGAGATTTTCATGAAACGTCTTTTGTTGGTTTTATTTGTGCTATGTGAATGGCACATACATGTGAATCGCGTCTACCATTTATCAGTACTTGCATACAATGTAAACAAACCATAAAAGAGCAGGCAACTGATGTTTACTGGACAAATATTAGTCCTTCAGATATCAACCTATAGTGTTGTATTCTGCCTCAATCTTGTCGTGCACTATACCGAAAACAAAGCGATATACAAACAAGCATATTTGGGTTTGAACTCACCAGCGACAGCTGGATAAAAGCACGCAAGCGTCTGCATGACGGCTATTGGAGTGTCACTCACCTAAAACCGCCGAGGACATCGCGTGAGCCCGTCGCTGTGCTCTGCTCTGCTCCGTGAATACGTCAGCTGTGTTGATGCTGGTGCTGAAACTGCTCGGCCACGTCCAGCGATGCTTCTTCAGCCGTTCCCCGATGCAAACAGGTGCAGAGTGTCCGCTGACCGCTGAATAAACCTTCAGTCACATGCTGACATTGATCATCCATGGCGTTGTCAACACTCAGAGGATTTCCTCATCAGGAGAGCTGCGTCCAGCTTACATTTCTTCCTACCCTACATTTGGCCGCATCGCGCTGTTATTTCGCCGTAATTCTCTGTTCTGTTTCGTCAGTAACTTGTACTCAGTAAGTTGTATGCGCCATCTGTCTCATCCTGACTGGAAAATTACGCAACGTGCGGTGCATAATTCATAGATGTGCTGAAGGGAACCAATCAGAGCGAATGCGCAAAGAGCTCGCGGACAAAAAAGAGGGAAATTCAGTACAGGTGAGACAAAAGACTGGCTTTGAAAGGGATCCGAATCTAAAAACGCTGAACATATAGTAGCCTACGGGTTGTCTTTTACTTTGAGTTTTTTAGACTGCAGATTACTTCTTTAAAGTTTACTCATTGTCTTTTATCCCACATAAACTTCACAATAGGTTTATAAACAATTAGTTTGAGATCTGAGTTTTATTTCAGGCATTTATATACGATTATATATATATATATACATACATACACAGTCGTAGTCAGAATTATTAGCCCCCCTTTGAATTTTTTTTAGCTTTTTTAAATATTTGCCAAATCATGTTTAACAGAACAAGGAAATTTTCACAGCATGTCTGATAATGTTTTTTCTTCTGGAAAAAGTCTTATTTTGTTTTATTATTAGCCCCTTTAAGCTAATTTTTTTTCGACAGTCTTTAGAAAAAAAAACATCATTATACAATAACTTGTCTAATTACCCTAACCTGCCCATTTAACCTAATTAACCTAGTTACGCCTTTCACTTTAAGCAGTATAGAAGTGTCTTGAAAAATATCTAGACAAATATTTACTGTCATCATGGCAAAGATTAAAAAAAAATCAGAAATTAATTATTAAAACTATTATGTTTAGAAATTTGTTGAAAAAATCTGCTCTCTGTTAAACAGAAATTAGGGAAAAAATAAACAGGGGGTCTAATAATTCAGAAGCACTAATAATTCTGACGTCAACTGTATATATATATATATATATATATATATATACATATATATATATATATATATATATATATATATATATATATATATATACATATATATATATATATATATATATATATATATATATATATATATATATATATATATATATATATATACATATATATACATATATAATATATATATATATATATTAAGTATTTTTCACTATATAGACTATGACTTACTTAATTTGTAATTTTTTGTGGACTAAAAGAACAGACATAAGTTATAATAATATTATCTGAAAGCTAAATAAATATATTCTCCATTAATGTATGGGGGTTCAGGTGGTTCGAAAAACCCACCCATCACTGACAAAGGTCCAGAATTTGTCATTTACATGAGCTTATTTGTACTATTTAGACTGTTACACCATCATAAATTGTGAAAATAACCCAAAAGCATCCCTTCGGAGACCGTGGCTATCCCTTCGGTGAGACTTCAGCTAATCAGTTTTGACTTATGCAAAATTTTTCATGAATCCAACATTCAGCTGTGCAACAAAACATAATCTGACGTAAGTCATCTTTCACTACTGACCTACTGTCTTGTTTTTAAATAGAGAAAAGTTTTTACAAGTGACTTTTATTCTAAATCTGGGAATTTATTCTTGAAACAAAAAATGACCAATAAAAGATACAATTTATAAACAATTTGGCTAATGTTGTCATCCGTGAATTTCTAAATGTACTTTTTAACAATAGAAAAATTGTGAAGCTCTGCATTACTATTATGTCTTAATAATAATGTTTTTTAATTATTCAAATGCCCATATTCTAATTGAGAAAAGTTGAATGTGCTGGTCAGTTTGTTCTGCCTATTAAATGACAATATGACACTTTTTTCTAATGACATACTAAGATATAATACATTTTTATTTTAAAAATAAGTATTTATTCACATTTCTTTTGGTATCAAGATATTTTGATAGCAAATAAAAATTCTTTTAGGTCTCAAACAGTATAGTTATGAAGACCAGCCGACAAATCCAGCTAAAATATTGCTTAATGTCACTAAAATGTACTATTTAAATCTTATATTTTATTAGAAAATGAGGCTTATAACTGTAAAAAGGTCCACTTTTTGAGAAAAGGTAACCACCCCCTCCAGCAGACTGCCTATGGGCCTGTGTATTGATGTTTAATAGAACAGAATTTGGTGGAGACTATCTGAAAAACCTAATATCTGAGAGTTTTAAAAAAATCTAAATATTTAAAATAATGTACTTCTACTTATTAATAATAAAAAGGTTTACAATTTATTTACAGCATATTTACAAAATGTATTTATGGAGCAAGATCTTGTACGGGGTAATAAGCTCAATTTTGTTTTCCAGGGTCACACGATGTACCACCAGTTTATACTTAAACATCACTGAAGGGCATCCTCAATCTCAAGTGAAAGACAATGATCAAGAAATTGCAAATTTATACACACTTTCATATTCAAAGAATTTGACAGCTTCTCATTTGTGTAATCTCAGAATTAAAGAAACATACTTCATTTTTGCACTTTATGAAAATCATCATTCTGTGGTTGACACTATAAATAACCATTTGGACCATGTAAAGCTTGTTAAGTATGCTGGTTTGTTAAAGCTTGCTCAGAAACACATTGTTTGTGTAGACTTGAACATTAGTAGAGGCCTGACTTTCTCTGAGGCCTGAAGATCCTATTGAAATATTATGTGTGTCTCTCTGTGTGTTGTTTTTGAAAAAACTTTTGAGCAGATGTCATTAATGCACACACAAATAAACCTGTTTTTCATATATGTTTGACTTTTTTGTACCTTTCACCATGCTGTGATTTAATGTTGAAAATGATGTTTAATTTGTTGCACAGATCTTTTTATTTTTATTTTATAAGACTGCAATGTAACATCAGCAGAATTATGTAAGTTTTATCTCTTGAGTAAATTTTATTCCAGTGTAGTGTAACCTATAAGTAATTTATTTAATTTAATCAATAAATAGCATATCTGTTAACAAATATATAAACAAATTCATTCATTCATTTTCTTTTCGGCTTAGTCCCTAAATTAATCTGGGATCCCCACAGCGGAATGAACTGCCAACTTATCCAGCATATGTTTTATGGATGCCCTTCCAGCCGCAAACCATCACTGGGAAACACACACATACACCATGGACATGGACAATTTTCTTTCGCCTATAGTGAATGTCTTTGGACTGTGGGGGAAACCGGAGCACCTGAAAGGAAACCCACGCGAACGCAGGGAGAACATGCAAACTCCACATAGAAATGCCAACCGACCCAGACGAGGCTCGAACCAGCGACCTTCTTTCTCTGAGGCGACAGCCCTACCTACTGCGCCACCATGTCGCCCCTGACATAAACAAATGTAAATATATATTTTTATAGTATAAAACAAAAATGTATAATAATAATAATAATACTAATAGAATCTTTGTTTATTAGTTATTTTATTTATTATATATTTTTATATAATAATTATATAGGTATTATATTATATATTATTATATTTATCCTATATAATTATTTTAACAATGCAAAAAAATATAAAGAAAATACTAATTAAATAATACACAATTTAATCAAAAACTAAAAAAAAAGAAAAATTTTTAATAATTTTATTTTTATAAAATAAGGAATTTAAAATATGGTACGATGAGTTGAATAAAAAAAATAAAGTAGCTTGATTGAGACTAAATTAGTAAAAAGAGTGTGTTAAATGCTTGATAAATCTCTAAATTATCTTACTGTTAAAAAAATGACAAGCTGAGATTAATAAAACAGGTGGAAATATATGAAAATGTTTTTAAAACATAGTCAAATTTATTTATACACATATTCGGATCATTCTTAGTTGGTTTCAGTGTTAAATCTTCACTCAGCTCTCAACCAGTGCTCATGTCATAATAGGAATTCCACGAAAGAATGTCTTAGAACGCAATAGAACTATATAAACTGCAAAATTTGAATCATCACTTTGTAGCGAGTTAGGAGTTGAGTGTTTCAGCAGTGTTTACAGTGTGTTGTGCGACTTTTTGCGTTTACTATGGGACAGCGACAATCTTGTAAAGAGAAGGAGGGAGGAGTTGAGTGCGTGGACGGAGCCAATCACCGACCAGCACTGACTCCCACCGACCACACGGCGGAGCTCCATCCTCGTCTTGACGAGACGCCTGTGGTTGTCGGTGAGGGAGGTAGAAAGAAGAAAGGAGGGAAGAAAACAAAAAAGAAGAGGCCAAAGAGTAGGGGTTTCAAGAGTTTGGCCTCTTTTTTCTCTTGTTTATCCCCTCCTAAATCCACCAGAGCTCAGGTGGAGCAGGGTGAGGTGGACCAGGACACTGAGACCCCATACAGGAGGAGCACTGAGGGTAAATGACCAACTCTGAACATTAAGTCTCTTAATCATCATTAAACACAATATAAAATTACAAATCACCATCACATGTTGTAAACATACAGATAAATGCCTTTATTGCATGATGTGATAAATGTTGCATTATAGATATGATTAACAGAAGTTTAAGATTCCAATAACAAAACAAAAAAGTGTAATTGATGTGGTTAATGTTCTTCTCTTTAGATCCAACTTCTCTGCAGGACATTGTCTATTCTGTTGAGGACAATGATCACCAAAATCCTTCTACTAGTAGTCCTGATGTCCTTCCCACTGCCGAGGAAATTGAAGTGAATGAAGTCCAACCTCAAGATCAAGACGGTCCAGTCAGTTTGTTAGCAAATGTGAGTGAATCACAACTGCTGAAACAGCTGGACTGTACTGAGATCATAAAGACTGAGGGTGAGTTTACTGTCATAATCTAAATTATGACACACACACACAGACAGAATTTTATATATTTAATGCTGTTTTTATCATTTTAGTGCTTTTATAGTTATGTCAGGGGTTTAGCGAACATTTAAAAACAAGCTGGACAGCTGTATGAGAACCAAAAGTTTACATTTTTTACATTTACACAATCATTAATTACCTGTTTCTAAATGGACTTTCTCTAAAAGTGAGGGGGACGTATCCCCCCTGTCCCCTCAGTTGCTTTGCCGCTGGCTGTTGTTGTTGTTTTTAGATAATGATTTGACAGTAATTGCGGTTGACTAATTATTTGGGCACTGTGACTTTTTGAAAAGACAAATGTTCATATTTCTTAGTTGATTCCTGAAGTATTTATAAATACAAGTATAAGCTAGCAGGTAAATAAATGATGCTTCTTCATGTAATAATCATAATTAGATTTTTTGAGTTTCTTATTATGTTTTCAACTCTTTCAGTTAGTACATATTAACTAATATAATGTTACTAATGTTTTTATTATATTTTATTAGATGACATTCGCAACAAGTTCTCCATCGGCAAGAAGATGGGTGAAGGAGGATTTGGCTCTGTTTATGAAGGGACCCGCTGTGAAGACAGCCTTCAGGTGGCTGTGAAATTCACAGCGAAAGTAGAAAATGAGCCGTACATCAGCCTTGTAAGTAGACTACTCTATCTGTCTTAATTCTGCTCAGTTTGGAATTGCTAATATTGTAATGTAAATGATGGATCACAAATATTTCAGTAGACAAACTTGACTGGACTAAATTTGTATCTCAGAAACTGCTTCCATCTTACTATGATAAAAATTTTCTTTCTTCTAGCCTGACCATGCCAATCCAGTTCCCCTTGAGGTGGCCCTTACATTGCTGGCCAATCAAGGTCCCAGCTGTAAAAACATTATACAGCTGCTGGATTGGGAAGACCATCATGACCAATATATTATGGTCCTAGAGCGGCCCTCACCCTGCATGGATATGCATCTTTTTTGGCTGCATTACGACCGCGTCTTCTGTGAGGAGATGGCCCGTTATTTTATGCGCCAAGTCATTGATGCTGCTGTTGTCTGCTGTTCTCGGGGGGTCTTCCATCGGGACATCAAAATGTCAAACCTCTTGGTGAACGTGGAGACCCTAGAGGTAAAACTTATTGATTTCGGATGTGGGGACCTCCTGAGAACATCATCCTACGACACCTACAAAGGTATGTATCATCTTTTGAACTTGTGACTTGAATTCTAGACATTAACATTGACAGCATTTTCAGATAAGGAGAGTCAATGATTAAATTGAGAACAGCAAAAGTGAGAACATGCAGCGATAAAGCAAACATGTGACAAAACTTTCCTTCCAGGAACAGAAAGGTACTGCCCTCCGGAGTTTATTGAGATGGGAGAGTACCATGGGAAAGCGGCGACAGTATGGTCACTAGGGGTCCTACTGTTCAGAATGATCACCAGCTTTTTCCCAGACTGCTCCGACATCGCTTACATGGACGTTAATATCTGGTTCCAGACTGGCTACTCAGATGGTAAAAGTATTATTACATTTTGCAGTTGTTAATCGTGTAGAATAGAGAAAACACTGAATTAATGGATAGCATAGGAATCTTGTACACTCTCAGAAATAAACGCGATCGGTCACTGGTGTGGTACCTTTTCAAAAGGTACACATTTGTACTTAAATGTTCCATATTGATACCTCAAAAGTATATTCTAGTACCTAAAAAATTAGGAGGACCTTTTAGGTACTAATATGTACCCTTGAGGTATTAATATGGACATTTTAGGATCAAATTTGTACTTTTGAAAAGGTACCACGCCAGTGACAGCTCGCATACCTTTATTTCCTGAGAGTGCAGATATTACAGTTCTAGCTTAGAGAACGAGTGCATAGTAATAACTCGACATTTCTTTGTCTGTCTCTACAGAATGCTGCAGTTTTATTCGGGGTTGCCTTAAAAGCAATCCTGAGAAGAGGCTGCCTTTGGATGAGCTGCTCTCCCATAACTGGTTCAAGGTAGCACATCTAAGACTGGCTAAATAATAATGAAAATAAATTGACATTTTGATGTTTTATCCACCTTTTTTGGCTTTTTTGCTAATTTAATTATCTGAACAATTTAATTCTAAATGTCTTTTAGATCACCCTGTAGTCATGAAGGAGCCCTGCATCTGGTGGGATAACATGGGTTTTCCATACATCCTTATTTTAGATAGGTTAGCAGCCTTAGCGTCTTGCGGGGCTGGCAAGCCTTGGTTGCGTCTGGTGCCTTGACTTGAGGCAGTTCAGTTGTTTTCGCGTCTTGCGGAGCGACTGCCTGGGGATGAATTTGTTCTCTGTCATGCCCGAAACACAAGTCCCACTTACTGCCATGCCAGAGGCCTCTGCCACTAGTGCTGAGCTCCCAGATGCCATCTCACCAATGAATCAGAAGATGGCCACTATGTTGGTCAGCTGCCTTTGGTCCAGAGATCCTGTCAGGGCCTCTCCAGCAAATCCAGCACAGGCTTTGTTAAACATTCCTGTCACTGCTGCTCCCTATCCACCAAGTCTCCGGATGACCATTTTACAAATCGTCAGAGCTGCTTAACCTCCCTGGTCCCAGAGGTTACTGCTAAAGCTGCTCTGGTCCAAGACGAGTCTGACTGAGGTCCTCCATGTTTCCTGTCATTGGAGATTCCTTAAGAAATATATTACAGCTTTCAGCCACAATAAAAAATGATTGTGAAAATGCACAAAAATGTGTTGTTGTTTTTTTATAGAGAAGCATATTATATGTACAGTTTATGTTATGCATTTCATTCTTGTTTTAGCAGGTTGTGCTTATTACTTTAAATATTAATTTTACTATTAATTAACCAGGTAAGGAACAGCTCCAAGTGACGTTCAGCCCACAGAGGTATGGCAAGCAGTTTTAGAATTTAGTAGACTACAGTGAAAAATAAATAAAAATACATATTCAGAGTGCATGGAATGGTGGCTCAGTGGTTAGCACAATCACCTAACAGCAAGAAGGTCGCTGGTTTGAGTCCTGGCTGGGTCAGTTGGCATTTCATTTGACATGCGCTATAGGTGAATTGGATAAACTTAATTGACTATATTGTATGAGTGTATGTGAATGTGAGTATGTATGGGTGTTTCTCAGTACTTGGTTGCAGCTAGAAGGGCTTCCGCTGTGTAAAACATGCTGAAGTAGTTGGGGGTTCATTCCACTGTGGCGACCCATTATGAATAAGGGACTAAGCCGAAGGAAAATGATTGAATGAACATATTCAGTGTACTTGTGATTAGTATACGTCTGCAGACCTTTACTGGAAGATTTTTAGTAGTATAAATTGCTGTTAAACATATAATTGATTTTACATAGACATAATTGTAATTTCAGATAATTTGACGTGTCAGTTTCCCATTTTAAAATGTCTTACACAAAAAAACATCTTTAAAAGCAACAGTAAAGGGCAAGTTAATGTTACTTTATGACTTTACCTAATATTCTTATTCTCCCAGTAGAGGGCGATCATAAAGAGTCAACTTTCTCACCATGATTCTGAAAACTGAAAGACTGATTTTTGGGAAACTTTCCACATTATTTTTTCCCCAGTGACTTTAATATGATGTCATTAAATTAAAGACTAAATAAACTATGGAACTGTCACCTTTTACTTTTGTAGAGGCACAGTCATAGACCAGCTGTCACTACTTATTGCTTGAGATAATGTTATTGCATCACAATTAGGCCTACATACATTAATTTTATATTAGTTATATAGTTAGAAATTGACTTTAATATTACCTTTATAAAAATATCATCTGTCACCATCAGTCAGAATATTCTTTAAAGGCTACATTATGGCTGGATTGCAGATGACAAGTACGTAGGCATGTAATTATTGTCAAGTCTACATCAACAGTAAGAGAAAAAAACACATGTGACCAGCATGAGGACACAGTCTGCACAAATATTAAGCTTGGACATGAGATACTTTAAAGAATCCCTTAAAAGTTCACTTTTATTTCATTATTAAGTACAAATGGTAAGGTTTGAATTGGATTTAGCAGTGATCACATGATGTTAAGATTTTATTCAGTTGGGTGTACAGAAGTAAAAGTTACATATATTCCAGTAACATACATGTTCAGATGTTTGGTCTTGTATTCATATACCAATATACTGTGTCTATAGAAAGTCATATCCTATGAAAAATCTATGCCTTTACTCACATTACACTCTGTTTTTAAAAGACCTTTGCGACAAAGTTGTAGCAAGGCACAGGGCTACAAAAACAAAAAAAAAGGCTGGAAAAGTTATTTGAAATGTGATTTGATTTCTGGCTGTATGAAAATCAAGCAATTATTTCAAAGGGGTGATCATTTTTATAGGTTCATTATGTCAGTAAAACAGAAGCAAGGATACCAAAAGCATTTGGCTTTGTACATTACTTTCCATCTCTGTTATAACTCTTCTAAAACACTTTCTATGGCGTTAAGCAAAGACTTTTTAAAAATATGTCTGATCGGCAGTCTTTTAGGGCTATAAGAAATAAATGTACTCAATATATTAAACAGGTAAAGCCAAGTTATTTTAAGCACTATTTGGCTGGTAATGGTCCTGATTCTCAGAGGTTCTGAAATATTTTCAATACAATGGAAAATGAAACAATTTCCTCACATCTTCTAATTTTAATTAAGCACGATGGGCTTGTTATCACAGATCAGTTCTCCTGTTAACCAGACATCAACTTTCCGCTCACCTGCCTCAGGTCTGCACACATTTTCTTTTAGGTACTGCTCAGTTTGGATACTCACAAATCAGCTGCATTGGATAATACAAATATTTTTATCCCTATATATTTTATTTTACCCTCCAGATAGTCCATGTATAATTTACACCCTGATCTAAATTGTGTGCAGTAGGCCTACCTGAGGAGCGAAGCAGTGGCGCAGTAGGTAGTGCTGTCGCTTTACAGCAAGAAGGTCGCTGGTTTGAACCTCGGCTCAGTTGGCGTTTCTGTGTGGAGTTTGCATGTTCTCCCTGCATTCATGTGGGTTTTCCCCGGTTGCTCCGGTTTCCCCCTCAGTCCAAAGACATGCGGTACAGGTGAATTGGGTAGGCTAAATTGTCCATAGTGTATGAGTGTGTGTGTGTGAATGTGTGTGTGGATGTTTCTCAGAGATGGGTTGGGGCTGGAAGGGCATCCACTGCATAAAAAACATGCTGGATAAGTTGGTGGTTCATTCTGCTGTGGCGACCCCAGATTCATAAAGGGACTAAGCCGACAAGAAAATGAATGAATGAGGCCTACCTGAAAGATCCTGAAAAGTTGTTGTGTTCCTTTAATCCTGAGAATGTAGGGCGCCCCCTGCTTACAGGTAATAACAACAACATTAGTATTACAGCTTTACTCTGCTATTCACATTGATAACAATAGCTGATCATGTTGAAATTGCTGTAAGAATTGGATTTTTGTAGGTAGTGACTCCTGGATTCAGAAGAAAATAAATTTTCATTTGAACCTATTTACTTCTCTCTACATAAACCTCTCTCGTTAAATAATGAAGAAGTTGCTAGGAATAAATCTATTTTTATACTAATTGATTTGATAAAGGTTTAATGTTCTTTATTTGTTAATTTTGGTGAAATCTTCTTTTATAAACTGCCCATGGCTATGCCCACAACTTGGCCAATGATCATATATTATGCACACAAATATACACAAAAATATAAGAAGTCAGCTTTGTTGCTAGATGGCATTAGCATTTATAAAAAGGAATGTAATAATAAACATATTAACCACATTTTTCAGCAAACAAATCACTGTTTCACAAAGTAGGTCCCATTGGGCTGCGTACATTAATAATATAGACTGGAGGAAAAGCAAGGTTGTTATATAAATATTTACTTACTAATAAAAGGAAGGGCGACACGGTGGTTGCTGATTCGAGTGCCAGCTGGGTCAGTTGGCGTTTCTGTGTGGAGTTTGCATGTTCTCTCCGTGTTGGCATGGGTTTTCTCTGGGTGCTCTGGTTTCCCTTACGGTCCAAACACATGCGCTATAGGTGAATTGAATAAGCTAAATTGGCCATAGAGTATGAGTGTAAATGTGAGTGTATGGGTGTTTCCCAGTGCTGGGTTGCAGCTGGAAGGGTATCCGCTGCATAAAACATATATGCTGGATAAGTTGGCGGTTCATTTCGCTGTAGCGACCCCAGATTAATAAAGATACTAAGCCAAAAGAAAATGAATGGATGAAAGAATGAATGAATGAATGAATGAATGAATGAATGAATAAATGAATGAATGAATGAATGAATGAATGAATGAATGAATGAATGAAGAGTGAGGAAGTGCATAATAAAATATTTCATAAATTATAAACCTAATTGGTTCGGATGCTCAAAAATATATATATATATATTTCTAGTACCTGCATATTTTGTGTAAGAAGATAACACATTGATACATTTATTCTTTTTTTATGTGTCCAGATGTTTTGGGTCAATATCTATAACCTTTTTAACAAACCTCCTAACTTTTAATCTTATAATTTGAAAGAAAATTATTTGTTATTAGTCTGATTTTGCAAACAAATCAAAATAAAAAAATTTTCAACTTTTTTTGGTAACACTTTATTTTGATGGTCCATTTGAGAATTAGTAGACTGTCTGCTTAATATCTGCTGATACTGCTACTTCAACAGACATTTAACTGACTATAAGAAACTTTGCAAGAACATGTCAACTTACACTAACCCTAACCCCAACCTAGCAGTCTACGTATAATCTAATGACAATTAGTTAGTTAGCATGTATATGCAATGTAACTTAAATTTAACAAACTGACTATCAAAATAAAGCTACCTTTTTTGTAGAAAATCCCTATACTTTTCCACAGTATCTGAATGACACAACTCAAATCTTTTTGTCTGACAACTAAACATGTGTCAGATTTTTGGCACTATTTAAATAACTTGTCTATTGGCTAAGCAAAGAATTTTGAGTCTAATAGATGTCTAATAGACATCTAAAGACAGCTTGGCTAAAACAAGGTTAAACTTGGCCTGTCAGTGAAAATCTTATAAGAATAGCCCAAAACTTAGACTAGTCCCCGAATAGACAGAATAGACAGAGTTTATATGTGTAGTCATTCAGTTCTGTTTATTTGATGACTAGTCTAGTTTTGTCCTATTCTTAGACGTCTATATGAGATTTTCACAGACATCACAAATTTAACCTTGTTTTAACCAAGACGACTATGTTTACATCTTATCTCAAACATCTTATAAAAAAAATGCTTGCTGGGGAGTATTGATAAAGTTTAGGTGGCTTTCCTGCAGTGCTCTTAAATTATTTTATTTTATACTTTATATTAATTTCTTTTCTTGGAATAAAAAAATATATATATTCCTAATAAAAGTCTATACTATAACTCTACTATAACTATACTAGAAATCTTTTAACTTTATTTTAACATTATTTATAGAAATCTACTACAAATATTAGAAAACTATTAGAACTATTAGAAATCTGTACATACAATCCAAGTCTGTACATACAATTTTAAATCTGTACATACAATTCAACAGAGCTTATTGGCTAACTGCATCTCTGTTCAATGTTTATTTTCTTGTTATCACTTGTCACTTTATGTACACTGGAAGCTTCTGTGGCCAAAACAAATTCCTTGTGTGTGTAAAGCACACTTGGCAACAAAACCGATTATGATTCTAAAAGAGCATTTTTTTCACTATTTTTGTTTCATTATTGATGTTTCTGTATCAAATCAGCATAAAAAAATTGAGCTCTCTAGATTCACAAAAAAGCATTATTGTTTATTTCAAATGTTTGTAGTTTGTAGTTCATTTCATAAACCAGACCATTCCTTTTATTTATTTAGCAACACATGTAAATCAGTGTAAATTTGCATTTTTAAGTTAGCAAATAACTCATTTTAAACCACAGTTGCTGTTTTCCTCATTTTGGAGAATTGCGTAATATACCCCCTCAAGAGACCATGTATAGAGGTCAACAAGACAAATGTTTTGGCCTTTAATGTCTTTAACAGAGTTATGGGCATTGAAGGGCCAAGCAAATAGGAAATGCAATTAGTGCTTTGGGGGAACAAAGACTGAGAGCCTTTGGAGACAAAAGGTGATGATTTCTGTGACCTAGGTAGGAAGGACGCAAGAATTATAAGCACCTATGCTTTTCCTGGTGGAGGGTGGAGAAGAGATATTTATCACAAGATGCAGAACGCTGTGCACATTTTTAAAAAACCCCTAAAAAACACATCAACGTACTTTGGGGCATTCTGAAAATACAACCCCAAATCAGAAAAAGTTGGGACAGTGTGGAAAACATAAATTAAAACAAAAAGTTACAGTAGTGATATCTAAATACTTTGTCTTGTATTTCATTACAGACAATACAGCAAACATTATTTAGTGTGTTCCTCGTGATATTTACTGGGTTTTTTAATAAACATGTATTCTAATTTTGATTCTTACAACACATATTATAAATGTTGGGACAGGAGCAATTTAGGGCTAGTAAGCAGGTAAATTGGTTAAATAAGGATGTGATTTGAAACAGGTGATGTCAACAGGTGATTGAAATTATTGATTTGGGTACAAAAGCAGCATCCAAGAAAGGTCTAGTACAGGGGTCACCAATCCTGGTCCTGGAGGGCCGGTGTCCCTGCAGGGTTTAGCTCCAACTTGCCTCAACACACCTGCCTGGATGTCTCGAGTATACCTAGTAAGACCTTGATTAGCTGGTTCAGGTGTGTTTGATTAGGGTTGGAGCTAAAATCTGCAGGACACCGGTCCTCCAGGAACAAGTTTGGTGACCATTGGTCTAGAGGATCGCCAGTTTGCAAATAAATACATGAGAATATTATTGAAATGTTTAAAAACAATGTTCCTCAAAAAAGTTAGGAAGAAAGTTGGATATTAATAGTGCATATAATAATTAAAAGATTCAAGGAATCTCGAGAGATTTCAGTGCATAAAGGACAGGGGCACAAGGCTATGGTGAACTATCGTGATTGCCGATCCCTCAGGCGGCACTGCAACAAGTGTCATCATTCATTTATGAGCAATATCACCACATGGCCTCAAGGCTACTTTAGCAAATGCCAGTTAAAATTGTACTGTACCAAATCGCACTGAACCCCTATGTTAACAGTGTCCAGAAGAGCCGCCAACTTCTCTGTGCTTGGAGGTATCTGGGATGGACCATCACACAGTTAAAACGTTTACTGTAGTCACATAAATTAGTATTTCGGTTACAAGAAATACAAAAAAATTGATGCTATGTGCTCCAGACCAAAGAAAAAAGGATCATCCAGACTGTTATCATGTCTAAAAGCCAGGATCTGTCATGTCAAGTGCCCTTGGCAAAGTTAATTTGCACTTCGATGCATATTTCAACAAGACAATGCAAAACCACATTCTGCACACATTACACTCTGAGAAGGTACGTGAGCTGTCACTGGGGTGGTACCTTTTCAAAAGGTATACATTTGTACTTAAAAGGTCCATATTAATACCTCAAGGCTACATACTAGTACCTAAAAAGTACAAAAGAGTTCCTTTTACAATTTTTTTGGCACTAATATATAATTTTGAGGTACCAATATGGACCCTTTAAATACAAATGTGTACACTTGAAAAAGAACCACCTCAGTGACAGCTCACGTACCTTTATTTCTGAGAGTGTACAAAGACCTGGCTGTGAAGGAAGAGGATACACATACTTAACTGGCCTGCCTGGAGTCCCAACCTGTCTCCAGTAGAGAATGTGTGGTACATTTTGAAGTGCAAATTGCGACAATGAAGATCCCGTACTGCTGCCCGCCTTAAGACTTGATTGCAGGAAGAATGAGACAAAATTACACCTGAAACACTTCATCACTTGGTGTCTTCAGTCCCTAAACATCTTGTAAATTGTGAAAAGCAATGGCAACATTATAAGTGGCAAATGCTTTACGGTTCTACCTTTTTTTTATTTGTTGCAAAAACCAAAATTGTAATACATGTTTTTTTTGTTTGTTTGTTTGTTTGTTTTTTCAATAATTATCATGATGAACACATTCAATATTGTTTGTTTTATCATCTGCAATGAAATACAAAGTAAATTTGTAAATAATAAAGTCAAAGTAAGAAATCCCTACTTTTTTTCTATACTGTTACAACTTTTTGTGATCTGGGGTTGTAAAACAACTCATGTGGACCATCCAGTGGCCTTTTTTCTTCTATCATTTGGGATAAGTCACATTCATGTCAAGTTCAGAAACAATAGCACTGAACACAAACAGCGACTGCATTTTCCTGACATAGATCTTCAAAGTAGTTGTCTACACTGTTTGACAACAGGACATCTTACTGTCTTAAGTGGAAAATCAAGCATGTCAAACAAAGGATATCCTTTAAGGATTGCGGGCTCTATTTGTGACGCCTCCATATATTAATTGGCGCCCTGCTTCTTGGCTTTTGTCTGATTCACCATTTTGCCATTCTTGGTGCCAGGATACTTGTTGACATGGGAAACCATTTTCATTGTTTTACATCATGTTCACTTTGCACATGTTGCCATCTTGCACTCCAAGATTGTAACAGTATTCACCGACATATTTAGCAGCAGAATGGATTCACGCTTTACTGAGTTTAACTTTCCTGCATGTTGGGTGAGTGATTACTGGGCATGACACTTAAATGGATTTGCTTTGGTTGGAGAGCGGCTCTGTTTTTAATAGTGCTTCCCATTGACGCAAAACAATGACAATAGCCTGATGGTTAGCCAGAGCTATTTTAGGCTTATGCGAAGTGGACCCATTGAAAATTTCATTGATAGTTCTTCTTGTGCGTATGTTCATTTTACTGCATCGGTGTCACCTGTGGCCTGGAGTCATTGTATTTTAATATAAACACATTTGTTCAATTTGTTTCCGGCTTGCTAAGTGGCAGAAGGAATGCCAAAACATTCTGTACTAGTTGTGTTCAGGGCTGAGCTGAAAGTTTCGCAATATTAAAGGAATAGTCCAGCCAAAAAGTCATCATTTACTTACCCTTAATTGTTTTAAGACCTATTATAATTTTTGTTTTTTGATGTTGTTGTTGTTGTTGTTGAACAAAAACGAAGATATTTTGAAGAATGCTGGAAGCTGGCACCCATTGACTTCCATAGTATATTTTCTCCTACTATGGAGGTCAATTGGTGCACAACATTCTTCAAAATATCTTCTTATTTGAATCATAAAAGTACATTATTAATGATCATATAATTATAGGGTGAATTTTGGGATTAGGTCATTTTCATTTTGGCGTGAACTGTCACTTTAAGTTGATACCTAAGACAGATTTGTCCCTATTATATGTATAGCAATACATAGCGGAATAAACCGCCTACTTATCCAGCATATGTTGTACACAGCGGATGCCCTTCCAGCTGCAACCCATCACTGGGAAATATCCATACACCCTCATTCACACAAATACACTATGGACAATTTAGCTTACCCAATTTACCTATACCACGTCTTTGGAATTGTGAGGGGAACTGGAGCACCTGGACGAAACCCACGCCAACATGGGGAGAACATGCAAACTCCACACAGAAATGGCTACTGATCCAGCTGAAGCTCGAACCAATGATTGTGCTACCCACTGTGCCACCATGACGCCCTATCTGATGCTTGATGACATTTCTTACAAATTTAAAATAAAAGTGTGGTCATTTTGGGGTTCATAAAATAACTAAAAATGGCCAGGTATTTATACATTTATATATTCATTAACAACACAATTTAAATGTTTTAACTTCAGAATAGTTAAGAAATTAATTCTGTATTTGTTGGAATTTTCCTGTTTTTCAATCAAAACTAATGAAAACATTTGTTATGCTGGCCAATTGTTATTTTTAAGAACAAAATAGCACTAAATGTCAAAACATTTATTTAAAAATTAGTAGAAATGTTATAAGACCATTGGAGAATTTAGCAACTATTACTAATTTAGCCATACAAAAACAAATGCAGTTAATTTTTTACTTTGTTGATTGATAGCTCTGAGAACCATGACTTGTAAAGGCATGTATAACTGTATATGTGTAAATGACATATTTCATCAACCATTAAATATACTAAAACAAAAAGGCGGAAATGTAAAGACTAGTAAAACATGTTTGCTTTTTTTTTTGTTCAATGATTTTTTATTTTACAAAGCACAAAGATAAATAGTTTACAAAAAATACTGAGTAAATTACAGTGATAAATTTAATATATACAGTTGAAGTCAGAATTATTCCTTGCTACTATAGCTATAACTTGCTACATTACCCTAACCTACCTAGTTAACCTAATTAACCTAGTTAAGCCTTTAAATGTCACTTTAAGCTGTTTAGAAATATCTTGAAAAATATCTAGTAAAATATTATTTACTGTCATCATAGCAAAGATAAAATAATTGAGTTATTAGAAATGAGTTATTAAAACTATTATGTTTAGAAATGTGTTGAAAAAAAACTGCTCTCCGTTTAACAGAAATTGTGGAAAAAATAAACAGGGGGCTAATAATTCAGGGGGGCTAATAATTCTGACTTCAACTGTATATGTATTTATATACAAGATATATATTACACAATATATACAAGCATAAATGAAATTATGGCACAAACAATTTCTTCCTACAAAATAACATTACTATTCATGTTAATAATTATTATTCACAATACAGACTCGCAGTGGTAAGTGCATATAGGAGTTCTATTTTCAACCCGTTAATGAATCAGTCTTTATACAGACGCTCCTGGGATTTCGCCAGGTCTTTGTTCACTCCCTCAGTTTGGGAGTGAATATCGATGCAGCTCCTTCAAATGCAGATTTATCTGTGCTGTAAATCAGACACAAAAGGTCATGAGTTATGTAAAGCACAATAAACAATAATTAAAAAAGTCCAGAATCAAACTACCTCCGCTTTAATTTACCTTGACTTATTGGTTGACTGTCCACTGCTGTTCTAGCTCCTCCAGAAGTTGCGCCAAATCCCGTTGGATTAGATCCCACTGAGCCAAAACCTCCTGTTGCTGGTTTTCCCACTCCTACTCCACTTGATCCTGCACTGCCAAATGCTGTTGAACCTGTTCCAGTATTGCCAGTTGAAGGAAAACTTCCAGCACTACCCAATCCTGTCAGCCCTAGTCCTGCTCCACCAAAACTACTAGTCCCTGTCTGGGTTGGACCTGTTCTACTTGATCCTGGCCCACCTAATCCTGTGCTTGGGAGGGTCCCTGTTCCACCTAGAGGTGTATTAAGTGGTCCTGTCACACCTGATCCTGTGCTGCCCCATCTTGAGCTTGATCCTGTCCCAGTAATACCAGGATATGCTGGCCCGCTCGAGCCGGCCCCTGACCATGGCATGTTGGGTTTGCTCATTCCTGTTGAGCCCAGACCAGTATTTGGGATGTTAGGAGATCCAAAGGGGTTTGGCATGAATGGGCTAGTTCGCTGAATAGTAGAGAAAGTCATTAAAAAATAAATTTACATAATCATTTTGTTTTTAATTTTTAAATAAAAAATACACAAACAGTATTAAAACATTATTACATTATTATTCTATTAATTATATTAAGTCTAAAAAACTCACCTTACAGCTGGCAAGCGAGGTATTGAGGTTGTCAATGGTGTTTGTGAGCATTTGAATTTTGTTTTCATTGACAGAAAGAAGTTTGTCTTTCATCCCGTTGTCCCCTTTTAGTTTTCGGTTCTCCAGCAGAAGTTTTTCACTGTCTTGGTCGTTCTTGCGCTGAAGCTGCTCAAGACTATTGCGATGTTCACGAGTCATGGCGCTGCGATTCTGGTTACACCATTCAGCATCTTCCGTCAAACGTTTGTTCTGGGTCACATATTTGGCGTTTTCTCCATTAATCTTTGTGAACTGGTCACCCACTATGTTCAGATATGTTTGGAGCTTGTTCTCGACCTCTCTTGAAAGACTACTGCAGTTTCCGCGAATATTTTCAAGCTGATTACTCTGTTTATCACATGTCAGCATGAACGAAATGTGTTTTGAGAAGAGGTCGTCGATCCTTCTGAGAAATTCTTTGGTGACGTTGGGGATTCCTCGTAAGGATTCAACAAAGTCCTCTTTGCACTTCTTTTCATACAAGTGGAGCTCTTCTTCAAGGTAAGCCTTGTCTCGTCTCAGTCTGATTGCGTCCAAGTGAAACTCATCCTTGTCTTTATTGGAGGTGTCTAACTCGGATCTCAAAATGGCCACAGTTTGAGTAAAGTTGTCTTTGATCAATTCTAATATTTCATTTGACTGCTGCAGCATGCTTTGCAAGCGTTTGTTGTTTTCTGGAGGAGAAAACAGTTTTAAAAAATTTATGTTTGCTAACATACACTCAAAAAAAACATTTGTGGCTTGTTCAAACTACTTCTGTAAAATTAGTTGAAACAACACAATTCTTTTGTTTTTTTCTTTTGTTTTTTGTTCAATCCACTTAAATTTGTAAAAACGATTAAGTTAACCTAATCAATTTGCATTTGAACAACAGGAAGGAATTGTGTGGAACCCAATTTTTTTACTATGTACGCTCAAAAAACGATGTTTGCTGCTTGTTCAAACTACTTAATTAAAAAGAGCTGAATCAACACAATTCTTGAGGATTTTGGGGGATAAATTATTTGTTTTATGTCCAATCCACTTAAACTTGTAAAAACGTTGACGTTAACTAAACTGATTTGTGTTGGGACAACATGAAGGTATTGTGTGGAAGCCAGCATTTGTACAGTGTAGGATATTTACATTTTATTACTGAAAAAAATTGGAATTCATATCCAAATTGAAGAATGTCAGCAACTAAGCAGAATTCCATAGTTTATTTTCCTATAACGAAAGTCAGCGGCTACAGTTTGGTTACAAAATATCTTCTTTAAAAACATGTTTCTAAAAAAGCTGCTTTCAACTTGAGGGTGAGTAAATGGCGAGTATAGTTTCATTTTGTAGTGAACTATCAATTTAACTTTAGATTTACAGTCAGTGTGTTAAATAAACAAAATCCACAACTTTTATACAGATCAACCTGGTAAAAGTAAAGTAAATTTTAAAATGATAATAGTATGCTGAAAACCCATCTCACCATTTGAATCTGGACAAAATGCAGGAGGGCATGCGCGAGGTGCTGCCATTCTTTGCAAGTCACATCGACACTGTAAAACATAGCACACAACAAACATAGTGATGTTATTCTGAATATCTGTCTACTCCTAAATTACCATTAACACATACAGAATGATCATATAACCAATTGAGAACATTCTTACAACATTAAAAAATAACATTTTAGGAATATTGACAAAACTTTTCAGAGAAAAAAATACATTTTTGTAATTTGAAAACACAAAAATAATAAATGTTTCACCAAAGCCTCACCATTGTTGTTTGCAGGTGCTTTATTGTCATAGATGAGGTGTTTGCTAGTTTGCGTAATTCAGCCACAAGCTTGTCATTGCTTAGCTTTGCAGTGAGAGTGACATTCAGAACTTTGGTGAGGTTCTTTTCCTTCCCTCTGAGAATGAAATTTTCCATAGTGAGCTTGCTGACACTTTGGTCCAACTCTTGCAGTCTCTTCTCCTCGACCGTATGCTCAGGTTGTCCATACACCAAAAAGAGCACCAGACTTGCGATGATCAATGACTGGATAAGCGAGGAGAAAAAGAAGACAATCTTCATGTAGTAACCACAGCTCTTGCCTTTCGACTTGTGCATCTTCTTGGCAGCCAAGCCAAAGTTGGCCTGAGAATAACTATTGTTGTACATCACTACTCAACCAATACAAACTATTCTCCTACAACTTCAACAGCAAAATAGATGTTCAAAATCATAACGCTGCCAGTTTATATTGTTTTCCTGCACCTCCCATTGCATGACGCTTCCCTGGTCCACCCAATGGTCATGATTCTGGAGATAAGAACAACATCACGCACTGCCATGGGGGAGGCCCAAACCCAAACTGTACATTGTTCTAATAAGTATGTCCTGCCAAAACAGATCCTTTGTTTGACAGCATGTTGTCATTTGAGAAAGCACGTGGTCGACTGTTTGACTACGTGTTGTTTTGAAAAGATATTAGAGATGATCTCAGGCATTGATTACAATTTTTATTTAGCGAAATACCTCTCAAAACCAGTTTATGTTACTGTTATGTAACAAATGTTCAGAAATATATCGAATTTGATAAACCAATTTCCTAAATGGTTCAATTCTTCCTGGCATAGGTTGGATGCGGATGTGGTTTGTATATTGTACATTAGTAAAACATTATCTCTGACCAACAAAGAGAGTTTAGGTTGTGAAGCAAAAAGTAACACTGTGATTTTCTGCAAATATATACTGTAGCTACATATATTTTTTTGGACATTTAATTATTTTAATAGTCAGAGAATAACAATATTATGAAAGTAATCGGCTTTCCTGCCAGGAATTGTTGAAGTGCCACCCCGACTCCAAGAGGAAGCAGTAATTCAGCTGAGTCTCAGAATGACAAACGCAGAAGGTAC
Organism: Danio rerio; assembly: GCF_052040795.2. Taxonomy (NCBI): domain Eukaryota; kingdom Metazoa; phylum Chordata; class Actinopteri; order Cypriniformes; family Danionidae; genus Danio; species Danio rerio. The sequence goes on from NC_141022.1 coordinate 28,033,936, forward strand.
TGTCTGGACACTTCTAGGGTAAACTACAGAACAAATGAAGGAAATCACCAATAAACATAGATGTATACACATCTGCTGACATTATCAAGAATTAATCGTCCTGTTTATCTGTTACTAAAATACGGCTGACGTTGAAATTGTCATCATCTTACAAGTTTTGTTCACACACTGTTGTTTCAAATGTTTCCAAAACGTGGCAACTTCCCAAAGTGCACGTTACCTTGTTAAGATTATAACTTTCGTATTATGTAAATCCACTGGAAAGACTTTATATAATGAGGTCAAAATAATGACGCCATAGTAATCTAGGGGTGACGAATTAACCAGTTGCTAGCTACTGAACTGTTAAGATGCCATTCCCAATAGTTCTCCCCAAATTTATTAGATTTCCTACGGATGCTCAAACAAATAAAGCATTTTTCTGAAAGTTCAGTCTAAGACTGCCCCAGTCTCTGCTACTAAATTGGGATAGAAATAAAAAGAAAATGTTACCTTTAAAACCTGTGAGGCTCTGAATATCACCACTAGGTGGGGATATTTGCAAATGACACTTAAATAACCCTGATCTAGCCTTTTGCCACTGACGCATTCAATCCAAAATGACAATTTCCTGAATATTCATTTCCCGGACATCCAAGATATATTATCTTTCTTATTTTCGATGAGAAATTTAGGTTAAAAGTGATTAATTAGACCATTTTGACTGTCAAAAATCAATCATTTACCTTCTCTCGTCGTTCCCACACGGTCCCCGTTTTTTATTTACCCCTAACCAAACAAAACCTCCTGAACGCTTTTAGGTTCTTTCCAGAACCTGTTCATTTCTATATGCGAACAAAAAAGTTAGCTGCTAAAGGCAGGTTTGAAAAAAATCCACATTAACCCAGCCGCCACATGTTCTTAGACTGCTAAGTGTTCAGTCATTTAAAAAAATAGGCCTATAGTCATCTTGTTTCTGTAATGTGGAGTAATAAAACAGTTTATTCACAACCTTTAGATTAGATGGAGAAAGAAAGAAAGAAAGAAAGAAAGAAAGAAAGAAAGAAAGAAAGAAAGAAAGAAAGAAAGAAAGAAAGAAAGAAAGAAAGAAAGAAAGAAAGAAAACTTTAAACTTGGATGACGAGAAGGCAAATAAACTGAATTAAAATATTTTGAGGGGAGATATTCCTTTTAAAGGCAATGAACCTATTATTTCTTAATTGGAAAAATATTATAATAATATTTATTTATAAAATAAAAATACAGAAAAAGTTGGATTTTATGTTTTATTTAAAAATAAAACTTTCTGAAAATACTTTAAAGCTTTTGTATGCTCCACCATGTTTTCGGGGCTTACTACAAGTTAGTATTAGGTTGGAGCTGCAACTCTACCCTAAACAGAGATCAGTCACATTCCAGAAACTTGAGGTCAAAGGCCAAATAAACACCCAGCTTGTATAATGCACATAACACGAGCATGCATTCTCAGACTCATCCTCCTCTTCTTTTGTGCTCTTTCTCTCTCCCTCTCTCTCCCTGTCTCATACATGATCAAACAGACATTTACATGCTGCCACAAACGACCAAAGGCTTTAAAAGAGAAAGCCTTGATATAAACTTTTGATGCCAACTCAGTTGACTGTTGGTTTGGTAGTGTAACCCGTTTTTTTTTTTTTTTTTGATTTTGTTGGCTAAGAATATGATTTTTACAGAAACTGTGGAGAAGGAAGCAGAGGTTGAGATAGGGCAGCAAATTAAATGTTTTTCTCTTGAGTGTGACCCCTGAATAAATACGTGAGCTGAGAGCCAAGATCTAAATCTCCAAACAAGAGACAGCTGTCTCCTGAATCAACAACAAGATGTACAACTTTGACTGCTTTCACATTGTCTGAATGCAAAAAAAGAGCTAATTAAAAAAAACTTTAAAATCCTTTTTATACAGGAAACAGTGCCGAACCAAATGTCTGGCTGAACCTGCGACCTCGTGAAGCTCACCTGCATTGTTTGATAATTGCACAAACATCATTATTTTTCAAAATGATGTCTTTCTAACCTTCTGACCTCTTGCTATATACATCAGGACGACTGAATTCCAATCTTAGCCTACCTGTATATGAGCTCTCAGGTTCCCACTAACAGTATTTGGTCCTTTTCAGCCACTTTGGTCATAATACATCTCACTACATAAGATATATTCTTTAAAACTGTCTGTTTGTACATTACCAGTATTTTTAATTACAATATCGTCACCTTAGAATTCTAAGGTTCTATCTGACATGTTTGACAAAATTGAGTTACTGACATATTCTCATTAAATAACAACTTTTTTACATTATGGGATGTTTTTTCGAAGTTGTTAACATTTTAGGATATTTTATTTTAAAAACAAATGTTACACACATACTGCTGGCTATATGAAATGCAAAAACTTTAAAGCTCAATATCTCGAAATCATTCAGAACGCAGATAGAACCTTATAATTCCAAGGTGAAGATATGTATTTTAAAGGGCGGCACAATGGCTTAGTGTATGTGTGAATGCAAGAGTGTATGGGTGTTTGCCAGTACTGGGTTGCGGCTGGAAGGGCACCCGGTGCGTAAAACATATGCTGAAATAGTTTGTTCGGGCAACACCTGATAAAGGACTAAGCTGAAGGAAAATTAATACATGTATTTGAAAGTGACAAGTATCTTAGTGGGTTTCATTTGTACTTTAAATAAATTAGCTCTGTGTGACAAGTAACTAATCCAACAACTAAAAACCTTTTGCACATATTTTGAATTCCACAAGGGATCTGTGTGTTTCCGATAAAAACTATTATTTCCAACTAACATATTTTTAAAGTAATTTCAATTGTTGAAGGTGCAATTCTAGATTAAACAAACAATTAGCTATGAATTTTGACTCTAAATTCCTAATTGTCTGCTTATAGTTAGTAGATGGGTTTAGTAATCGGATTATGGATGTAGAATATAATCATGTAGACGATGTACTTAATAAGTAATCACCCAATATGTTAATAATTGGCATGCTAATGGCCAACTAGTTAGATGTGAGAGTAGTTATATACTTCAAAGATTAACTAAAATTAGTACTGACTGACAAATACACTGTAACCAAAAACAAATGTTTAGGCATAAAAATATTTGCAACTAAACATATTTATTAAGTTATAGTTTTACTAGCGACACGCTGTCTCAGTGGTTAGCACTGTTGCCTCACAGCAAGAAGGTCGCTGGATTAAGTCTCGACTAGGCCAGTTGGCATTTCTGTGTGGAGTTTGCATGTTCTCCTTGTGTTGGTGTGAGTTTCTTCCGGGTGCTCTGGTTTCCCCTAGAGTCCAAAGACATGCGCTATAGGTGAATTGAATCAACTAAATTGGCCGTGTATGTGTGTGAATGAGAGGGTATGGATGTTTTCCAGTACTGGTTTGCAGCTAGAATGGCATCCACTGTGTAAAACATATGCTGGATAATGGCGGTTCATTCTGCTGTGGCAACCCCTGATGAATAAAGGGACTAAGTCAAAGGAAAATAATTGAATGGTTTTACTAGTATTCTGTTAACCGTAACTGTAACTGTTGTCAATTTCTATGGTTTCACTGTGGCATCTTGTTAGGTACAACTTGTTCTTTATAATTGAAATATTTACATCTTAGTACTACACTGTAAAAAAATATAGTGAACTGCATTTGTTACCTTGGTGAACTGCATTTGTTTCCTTGAGTCAGTATTAGATGGATGCAGCAAACAAATAAATAATATTTATTACAATGTTATTAATATAGTTTACCATTTTAGTGTAGTTGTATTCCAGTTTCTTATTTGCAAAATATTTAAATGAAGTACAAAGAAACTTATTTCTATAAGCATTACAAATGAAAATCATTTAAGACTAAAAAGGTGTAAAATCGGGATAAAATTAAAATAGCATTTTACAAATACACAATGTACTTGTAAAATCATTTAGCAATTGAATTAGTTTAAACCATTTACTCTAAAAGTTTATAAAACATGTCTTGTTGTTATTTACCAGTTAAACTTGTTTTATGCTGCATATTGTGAAAAGCTCATACCATGAATTAGAAAAGCTTCAGTATTTATCACAATATAGAAAACCTGATATGTATAAATAAGTCCAACTAATATAAATATATTGCTGTGTTTTAATCATTACATTATTATTATTAGAAAGTTGATTATATTATATTATATTATATTATATTATATTATATTATATTATATTATATTATATTATATTATATTATATTATATTATATTAATCTCCTGAGCTTGTCTAGTCACTAAATGCTCTCTCCTGCCATGTATTTACTGGTCTGGCGTCCTGTAGGCATATTTGCGGTCCTTTGAAGCAGCCCGAGGTCACTGATCTCTCAGGAGCAAAACACCACATTCTTTTTTGTGTGCCCAGCAGATCTGCTCTTTGACTTCTTTGCCCATATATGGCAGAAGAAACCATGGTAACCGTGGGCTTGAATAGCTGTGTCAAATCCCTCCGCACCCCCTCTCACATGAACACACACACACGCGCTCGCTCACAGGCACGCGGCGCGCGCACTCTACTGGACACTGGCTCGCGCTCTCTTGTCCTCCTCAAGCCCGCGCGACTCTGCCACTTCTTAAAACAGGTAAGGATACGGAAACGTTCCCCGGGTTTTGTCACCGTCAACGGCACGCTAAGGTCTAATTCGCGGCGTCAAAGGTGAGTGTAAATGAATAGAGTGTTTGCCGAAGTCAGGAGTGAGGTATGTCGCTAAAGCTATGGCTCCACCCCTCCCCCTGCATGAAGACCGCTGGAGGTTAGGCCGCATGTCTGTTACTGGCTCTCATAAAAACACCAAGAGACGGCCATTCAGGACCAGATCTCGGAGAAATCAATAACGAGAGCTTACGACGTGGTTTCTTGGCTTCCGTTTTCGGTTTAGTCGTTTCAGTCGCCGCCGCGGTAACTGTTGGAGGGACTCTAAAAGTCTGTCCTCATTTCACAACAAACAGGCGCAGTGAAGCACTTCCTTGAACAATCAGTATGCTGGAGGAAGACGCTGCTTTTGATGCCCAGATGCTCTGATTAGTGTGTATGATTGGCTTTTATGTTTTTCAGGGCATTTATTTGTCTATCTTGTGAAGTTGTTTCATATTTGTTCTTTATTACTGGGACGGCCGGACATTTAGAAAGGTTAACGTTAGACGTTTTAATTATTTCTCAAATAATTATCTCTGGCGACTAATAGTCAGTAAAATTATACTTAAAAAGTAATTCATATGAATAATGTGTGTATTAACTACACATGCACGACCACAGTATGTAATGGAAAACCTAATTAAACTGTCAGGGTTTCCATAATGCTTTACAAGGAAATTTCTATAACAGTTACGTGAGTCATGTGACCAATGTTGTTTTTAGCAGATCTGTAACTTTTTTTGTGGTTTTTAATTTGAGTACTATTTTTAATAAAGTAATTACAAGCATGAAAATCAGCGTGGAAACCATGAAGTTTGGCTATTGGTTGATATTAGTAATTAACAGTTAATTGATTTTAAAGGGATAGTTCACCCAAAAGGAACATTTATTTGTTTATATATATATATATATATATATATATATATATATATATATATATATATATATATACATATATATATATATATATATACATATACACACCCTCAGGCTATTCAGTTTATACTACTTGAATTTATTTCTTAAGATGAACATTAAAGAATTTATTGAGCTGAAACTGTCATCCTTGCCCATTCGTAAAACATAGTGTTTATCACAATTTTATTTTAGTAGTTTAATATTTTCTTAATTCTTGCTTACCATGTAACCCAAATAAACAAGTTAAATAACATTAGATTTGTGCACACACACTCAATCCTGGAAGTTTCCAACTTACAAACGTCTTTTAAATATGTTATTAAGCTACTGTTGTTATTGTGTTCAGGAGTGAGTGCTAAGGCTGCTGATTAAAAGTAATAATATTGAAAATAATGTTAATTTGTCACAGACCTGTTGTAATTAGATATCAGTTGGCTTTTAAAATGCCGGTAGTTGTTGATTTTTCGATTTATCAGAAACCCTGGTTTGAGCTTAAAATCTTTCTTGATGTTTAAGTAAAGAATAAAGTCATCTTCATCTTGGATGACCTGAAGGTCAGTAATTTAACTGCACATTTTCAGGTGAGCGTTGCATTAAGTATCATCTTCTTTTACAGGTCCTTATTTGGAAATAAACTTCCAAACTCATTACCCTTGGTGTGACTAAAGAAGCGGATCCAAAGAATGAATATGATCAGTCAAGGAGGCAAAGCAACATGTACAGCCCGCTGGCTAAAGAAGAAAGTTAACTGACACAGACACACACAAGTGACTCAGAACTCGTGTCTGAGCCTAAATGTGTCAGACGAAGCTGCGGACAATTACCAGATCCAGAGGCCTTCATATCTTCTCATTTTAGAACACGCAGCTGTCAAAAAAAGGGGTCAAGTGAAACTGTCTGTGCCGACAGCACGTTTGGGAGTATCATTCTTCCTCGGTTGTGCTGAGAACTAAGCGATGGCCATGGTGAGAGGGGGGTGGGGAGATCCCAACGGGGAAACAAATGGACTTGGTGACAAGGGTTACCTGAGGGGAGATGAAGATGACGGGTCACCGCAAGGAGGCGGCAGCGACATGGAGGCCGGTGAGGATGATAAGGGATGTGTGGTGGACTGTGTTGTCTGCGGCGACAAGTCCAGCGGGAAACACTATGGTGTGTTCACCTGTGAGGGCTGCAAGAGCTTCTTTAAACGAAGTGTCAGACGAAACCTTAACTACACCTGCAGGTAATGCACAGAACTGAAGCAGTGATTATTAATGCAGTTGCTTTGCATGCTAATGTGAAGCTGTTTTGGTGCCTTTCAGATCAAACCGAGACTGCCAAATTGACCAGCATCATCGCAACCAGTGTCAATACTGCCGTTTAAAGAAGTGTTTCCGAGTGGGAATGCGTAAAGAAGGTAATTGTTTGATGCAAACACACTGATCCACTGATTTGTCAACGTAATATTAGATGTATAGTTAACAAAGAAGCTGTATCACTTATGTCCAGATTTAGACAATGTTTTCAAGCATACATTACCAAAATTCTGGGCTTGGCAAGTTTTTTTTATTTGATTTTTTTTATGTTTCTTAAGTCTCTCAATCTTCTTTTCTTTGAAAAAGAATAAAACATGAATGGCATAAATTTCATTCAAATAATATTAAATGTGAAAATGTCTGATTTTTAAATATTTTTTAACTTGGTTTGTCAAAAATAATTGTCTTTTGGTCAGTATGCTGTTGGTCACAACTCGCAGGCCTTTCCCAATTCCATCCCCCTCTCTCTCCCACGTTACTTTCTGTCTATGTACTGTCCTATCATATTAAAAAGAAAAATGACAAAAATCCTTAAATTATCATTTAAAAAAAGATAATTTTTTTGTTGGGAATAAAAATTATCATGTTAAGCTGTTCCGTAAAAAATGTAGAAATTGTGTTTTGAATATAATTTATATTAAATAGTTATTAAAAGCATAAAAAGCTGTGGATTGTGGAAACAAATGTGGTTGATTATTGACTTACTAATTAGTAACTAACAATGAATTGGGTTTTAAGGGATATATCGCACAAAATGAAGATTTGCTGTTACTTTACACAATCATTCAATGTACAGCAACTTCAGGTGACTTTATTTATTATTAATACGCTTGTAGGATCGCATAAAAATGATAAAAGTTTGAGAAAATTACAATAAAGAATATATATTTAATTGACCAGAAGCAAACAGCACATTTAAGATGGTAATGCAACCATGATGTAGAGGGAAATTCTGACTTCAGTTGCCACATCTCCAGACATTGTTCAGATCTGCAGAACTGTTAAGTTTGTATAATGTAGACTGTGTAGCTTTTAGGGTTCAAACTTTTTTATTTAAGTCATGGTTCAGTGCTGGCAAAGTTTCTGTATGCATATACGTGAGAGCAAGGCATGATAGCTATTTGTGTGTGCTTTTGTATGGGAGATAAAAATAAGCAAATAGGTTGTTTTGCTGTTATAATATTCCCAAATTGTGTGTAAATAAGAACATGTGGAGAGTATGAAAAAGCATACTTTACGAATTAACAATCTGATTGCCATCTGCTTCAATTGCAGTCACATTCAGTTGTGTAATATAAGTGTTATATGCTTCATTTACTCAGACATTTTTAATTAATATATATAGTTAATGACACACAAATTGTAAAGGGTTTAATAGTGGTATAGTTCATTTTGAAACAAAAATAGCGAAATGTTCGTTAAGTTACATTTTTCATTGGAGGAAACAGCTGTGCTGATGAGGTGAACACAGAGAAAACCCAACTGCTCCTCCATGACATTGGGTGATACAAGGTTATCTATAGCTGCTTTTCCACTATCGTGCCAAACCGTTCTAAGAACACTTCGGTACGGTTACGGTTGTTTCTCCACTGAGCCTGGAACGGCGCGGCACGATTACAAACCGTTCTCGGCCCGGAATTCTCGGCACGGTTAGACAACCGTGCTGAACTGTGCTGACAGATTCTGTGTGTTGATGTCGCGACTCGGTTGCTAAGCTACCACAGCTGGCTCAGCAGAAGCGCGCTAGTCATCAGACATCCTCAATAAACTACAGTATATTTAATATAAAATAATGATCCAGGTCTAAACGATACAGTTTGAAAAGGGTTTTAAAACCATAGAGCAGTCTCTGGCAGAGAAGTGAATAACTCATCACATTCTTACGAAGATATTTTATTTATTAAAGTTATTATTTTATTGACTTGAATACAGACCTACTTCGCCTGCTGAATGTGAGTTTATTGCACGCAGCGCTGTATTTCACAGCACAAAACTCGCTCTGATCCGGGAGAGACATGCCAGCGACTTGCGCTGCTGACTTTTTTTTTCCTGCTGCGCATCGAATAAAGCGAATAAAGTCACGCTTTGCATCGTCGATGTCCAAATTCCACAACAAAATCACTATATCCATGGAACACGAACTTGCAGACTCTTTTAACAACGAGGAAATAATTGCACTTTTTAATTCAAAGCCAGGACAGCTTGTTAATACCGGCGAGACCACCTGAAGGACGGCGTGTTCGTGTTGTAATGTCGGCCGTCCAAAAGACTTTGCTTGAAAGCTTTACGGAGCGGCACTGTAACTGTCCAAGGTACTGTTGTATGATTTATATTATAGCATATGCACTAATAAACAAGTCAAAAGAATGAATTAATTAAATAAATATGGATTCTTAAATGTCAGTATTGCTTTTACTCAAAAAATATCAATACGTTTTGACAAATGTTTTATAAAAATAAAATGAGCAATTTTCATAATTTCAGCTATAGGCAATTATATGATTCAGTTATACATAAGTTATATGACATTTATGAGGCATATAACATGTTTCTGTGTTTTTTTTTTTTTTTGTGGTGATCTTTAATATAGCTACGCAAATATTTTCTAAAACGTCTAGCAATATTTCGCCTACAGCTTGTTAGTTAATTATGAACACAAAAATAATTATAAAAATAAAAATAAAATGATCAAAATAAAAAGATAATAAAGCAGCATTTTAGTGCTTTATATGCTTTAAATCCTGCAATATATGTGTTGTTTCATATTCGTTTTTTTCACTTGCTGCATTCGTTATTTAATGTTTGAATAGTAAAACAAATAACAGCCATCGCTTAAATGGTTTCATTTTACCATCAAAATGTAGTATATTTTATATCATTATCAACTTTTGATATAAATACGCAGTGTAATTTAATTAATTGTTAAAAATGAAATAATTTATGTGCTGTGTTTTTATTAGTGAAAGTGCCCGCTCACATTTGACAAGGCCTGTCCAAAATTATATTTTTGCCACTATAATGCAAATGCACTATTATTGTTGTCTTATCATGGTTTATTTTTCTGTTATGTTCAGAGATTTTAAATATTATTTATTTCCCCTCCAATTATTTTTAATCATCACGTTACATTTTGGTAATTTTACCTCCAAATAAAATTTAGCCAGAGCTGCGCAACATATAAATAAATAAGGGTGCACATTTAGCACCCCTATTTGATAGAGCGGCATAACAGTGTTTAGTCACATGCTTTTGCTTTTATGAAAAATAAATAAATAAATAGTTTCGGCTCTTATTTAACTTTAATTGAACAAAGGGAGCCGTTTACATTGCGTTACCAAGGCAACTACTGATGCGTTTTGTGTAATGTTTTAAAGAGCTTTGTCGCAGCACGACAGTGGAAAATGAAACCGTATCCGTGCTGTCTGGCCCGGTTTGGCACGGAATGGAACAGTTCTGTTTAAAGAACGATTCAGCACGATAGTGGAAAAGCGGCTTATGATAAAGAACTGCAAATAAGCAGATATCATAACAATTTATCGATAAACGCACCTCGTTCTCTTACTGTCCACGGCTGTGGTTTGCTGATCAAATGAAAAACAAAAGACGGGGAGGAGCCGAATTCTGCCGGTGTTTTCATTTCAAATTTAAAGGGGACTGAGGCGATAATTTAGTGTACAGTTTTTAAGCGAATCGCAAAAGTTTTAGGGGGGCTCAGTAGAAATATAGGGGGGCTACAGCCTTCCTAAAATAGGCCTAGCAACGCCCATGCTCTGCACTATACTAATGACTTATTGGGTCTAAAACCATGTGTTTCAGTTTCATTGTCCAACCCCTGTATGTGTACACGTCATGCACATGTGGTGTAATGCATCAAAGATCTTATGGTTTGGATCACATTGCGCATTTTGAATCACGGATCAAGCCATTTTTCGCATCAGCCAAAAAGGAGGACACAAATGTAATTTGCCATTTATTCATTACAAAAACAGTGATGCAAAAGTAATTTATGGTTTTAGCAGACATAACTTAGAACCTGTAGTTTAAAAAAATAAAATGAAGAAATAACCAGTTTAATTAATAATACTAATACGAAATGTATGAGTCTAAAATATATTTAATTAAAAAAAAAAAAAAAAATATATATATATATATATATATATATATATATATATATATATATATTTTTTTTTTTTTTAACCCAAAAATGAATTGAATTGTTATTAATTAATGGTAATTAATTTTTTACAGCTTTTTTCACAAACTTCATGCTGCAAAATTAACAAAACAGAGCATTAAGAATCCATGTAGTCTTATTAAAGAATATCATTCTTAGGCACAGGCTCTTTAAATTATTTAAACACAGATTCGATATACCTTCATTAGTTCCACAGTAGGGAAATGTCTGTTACAGCAGCAAGAAAAATAAGATGAAAATAAATAGAATAGGTTACTAGATTCAAATAATCTTGCAAACTTACAAAGCAGAGTACTGAAGGAAACCATTTTACATCTGATAGAGTGAAGAGAGTCTAAGATCAGTATTTTATTTTAAGCCGACCCAGATGGTGTTTGTTTACCACAATTGCCAGTGCACATGATGAAACGTGCATCAAAGCCCAATGACCTATATATCTTATCTCCTCAACAGTTTTGCCTTTAAAACTGAGCGTTTTATATAAACACACACACACACACACACACTGCTATTTATATTATTACATTTTCTCTTTATATTTGTCTAGTATTCCCCTTTTCATTTCATCATTTATATCCAAAAGCTTGCATAATAAAGCTTGGGATATTTCGAAGCCCTCTATACTCTCTCTACCAGATGTTGCATGAACAAATAAGAAAGTCATCCCTCAAGCTCTTCATCTCCATCACGACTCCCTTCTCTCCTCTTCTTCTCCCCTTTAGCAGTTCAGCGTGGACGGATCCCACCTTCACATTCGAGCCTGAGCCCATCTACAACTCCAGTAGGCGGTAATGCCGGCGGTGGTGTGAGCGAGTTCTACAATGGGCAGCCGGTGTCCGAGCTCATCTCCCAGCTCCTGCGGGCAGAGCCTTACCCTAACAGCCGCTACAGCCACCAGTACAACCAGCAGATGCAAGGCGGTGGTGGCGGTGGATCTGGCATGGGCATCGACAGCATCTGTGAGCTCGCTGCCAGACTCCTGTTTAGCATCATCGAATGGGCCCGAAACATTCCGTACTTCCCCGAATTGCCAGTATCGGAGCAGGTGGCCTTGCTGCGGCTCAGCTGGAGCGAACTGTTTATTCTGAACGCAGCTCAATCTGCCCTGCCACTGCACATGGCCCCGCTGCTGGCCGCCGCAGGCTTCCACTCCTCACCCATGTCCGCGGAAAGGGTGGTGTCCTTCATGGACCAGGTGCGCGTCTTCCAGGACCAGGTGGAGAAGCTGACGCGTCTGCAGGTGGATTCGGCAGAGTACAGCTGTCTCAAGGCCATAGCGCTCTTCTCGCCAGGTAAACTGCATTTATCCAGGTGAAAGGTGATGGAATGTGTAAATGATCCAAATGGTGGAGAGTAGAATTGTGTTTTGTGCTAGGAGTTAGGGTAGTGCTAGCTCCCCCTACTGGATGAAAGTACACACATTGTTTGAAAATGAGGCCTGTTTAGGCTGCCTGTCTTTAGCCTAGTATATTCTGTCCTGCAACATCGTAGCAGGACATCGCATCAGCAACTGTATTCTTCAAACCTTTTCAAAATGTTTGTCTTATTCAGAATTGAGATGTAACCATGAAATATGTAATATATTCATAAAATTAACCATTAACCATCATCTTATAGATGTAATTGAAATAGTTTAGACTTAATAATTTTATCATCCAGTAGTGAATATTTGAAGTGGATCAAAAAAAGTTTTTCAAAACTGTCCTTAGACAAGAATGGATGTTCAATAGTTTTAGGAGTTTTGATCCTCTTCAAATGTTGACTGCTGTATAATTGTTTTTATTTGCTCATGTAATGTATAATATTTTTGTTAAATCTTAAGTAGGGCTGTGCAATAAATTGCAATCGCATAAAAATAGCGATTTAAGCACATGCAATTTCTAAACCGCGTAAGGCTGCAATTTTATCTATTAATTTATTCCGAAATTATCTATTTTTTGTTAACCAATCAGAGCTGACACAGCGAACCGGGCAATTACAGCTAAGCTGAGCGGGAGAAAGATGCTAACCAGTCAGAGCTCACTCCGCGCATGACGAAGTTGAGCGGGAGAACTGAATAGGTGGTTTTGAGTTATGTTAGTTAATCTTTATTTTTTTCATGTTATCTGTTTTTAAGACAATTTAGTACATTTTTGTTTATCAAGCAGATAATACTACTGTGTACAGTATGTTATTACCTAAAGTTGAGATTATTTAATCCTAATTTATTTTATTTTGTCTGTTTTAAAGACAGTTTTACTAAAGTTTTATTTATTAAACTTAATACCATGTTATTTCATTGTGAAATGTTTTGTTATGCACTTGTTGTGCACTGAATACATTTAGAGTGTATGTATGTAGCTTGTTTGAAAAAGCAAAAATAGTTGCCAAAATCGCAAATAAAATTGCAATATCGCAATATTCATTCAAAAAAATCGCAATATGATTATTTTGTCCATATTGCACAGCCCTAATCTTAAGCTTGTTTTACAAATAAAACAGGTCACACTTTACAGTATGCTTTAATTTTATAGTATTTAATTACACTACCTAAGAATGAACAATATTTGTACAGGATTTATAAAATTTTCTAAAATCCAAAATTGTGCTTGTTAACATTAGATAATGCGCTATTAACGAACAACCTTTTTTCAGTAATAAATTTATTGTTCAGTGTTTTTTCATGTTAGTAAATGCAATTACTAGCATTAATGGAAAATTAATGTAAATAAGCTGTTAGAATGTAATATAAAAGCATTACTACACATAGGGCTGCATGATTAATCAAAAGATAACAGTCTCGATTCAACCCCCCACACGATCTTAATCCAGCATCTCTACAATTCAGCAAGTTTGGGAAAAGCATAAAAGCAGTCACACAAGTCTTCACATTGTTTTATATACTTTGCTTAGCAACGCCACCTCCAAATGGCCTTAAAATTGTCACATACTGTATTCATAAGATATAATTCACCCAAAAATGTAATTTCTCTCTTAATGTAATGATGTATTCATGGCTGAGAAATCATTCATGAGCTGAAGCACTGTTAGTTTACTACTGAGAGGATGCATGCCTGCCCGCAGTTGATATCTACTTTAGTGAACAGAGCGTGCATTTTAGTAAACATACACATGCATACTAACATTAATGCAAACTCATTGAAAATAAGCTAAAATTAGAATTAGAATGTAATATAAAACATTTTATTACTATGCACATGCTACTGCAATTTGTGCTTTAATCTGTCTGGATTCAGGTTTTTTCCAGTTTATATTCTTACACTCATGTTTTAACTGGGTAGACACTCGGTTAACTAGAATGTTACTAATAAAAAGCATGCAACTAATGCACTCCCAGAACATCTAAAGTGCTTTTTACATTCTCAATTCAGTGTTCATTTTAGTTTTGTTCTAAACTACATTTTAAAGCATGTCTTATTATTTATTGTCTTAAATATTTTACAGTAATAAGCAATATAAATGATCCTTTCTTTACAGTATATTGCTTATTTTCTATACATTATATTGCATTTAATATATTTAAATTTGTAATCAAATCAAAATTGTTATTACTATTAATGTACATTCTGGTGCACCGTAGTAAAGCATTGTGGTCTTAATTTGAAGTCAAACTTGCTCTTATTTTGCAAGGTTGTCATGAAGACGCTTGCGTTTCTGTGTGTACATAATATGACAATAGGTTTTAAGTAATTCTGTGTAATGTTACATTTGGAAAATTGTAATCTCTATATTAAGCAAGCAATATATAAACACAGATTTTCCAGAATTCTACAGCAAATTCCATTTGCTTTTTCTGCATTGCGGAAACCAAAGGGCATTCAAATGATTTTGACCTTGGCACAGCCGACATCATGCCCTACCAGCTGAGTTACAGAAAGTCTAGTTCCAGACCTGCAATCAATATCTGCTCTTCTTGATGTTTGTGCTCAGATGCGTGTGGGCTGACAGATCCCGCTCATGTAGAAAGCCTGCAGGAGAAAGCTCAGGTGGCTCTTACCGAGTACGAGCGCATGCAGTACCCCGGGCAGCCCCAGCGTTTCGGACGGCTCCTGCTGCGACTGCCCGCTCTGAGGGCCGTGCCCGCCAGCCTCATCTCTCAGCTCTTCTTCATGCGGCTCGTGGGCAAAACGCCCATCGAGACACTCATCCGTGACATGCAGCTGTCTGGCAGCTCCATCAGTTGGCCGTATGCTCCTGGACAATAATCTTCATCACATGTGACCAGCCTGAACGGGAAGATCTTGGTCTGACTTGTTTTGTTTTTTTTATATCCACACATTTACATTTGATATTCAGTGTATTGCCTAATGCAAAAGGGTCGCACTATGGAAATGGTGAATTGGGTATTATGTTGCAGATCGGTGAACTTCAACATGACTTGAAGTATTTGTTATCTGCCAACCAAAGGTAAGACGTGAGGTACCATTTTTTAAAGACTGTAATTAATTGAAATGGGTTCAAACCCTAAAAGGCGAGGTCTGACAGTTTGGTGTCAACAACACGAAGGTCACTTTGGACTGTCCCCGGAGGCCTGGGAAATCAAGTTCCCATCATGCTCCGCTCTGCCCTGTCCTTGTGCACCACAAAGCCTGAAGGAGGAGGAAGTAGACACGATGACATCCAAACAAACCAAACCCAAACAGTCTGAATTAGGACTAAGGCATTTGTTATGCCAACGAGAACTTGTATTTTTTAGCTCTTTTTACCCTTGTCAAAGCTAACGCATTTCTGAGGAGAGAGTGAAATTTGCAACTGATTATGTTGAATTAAGTATAGCTGCGGACTTTATTTGTACTCTTTATTTGTACTTTAAGTTAAGGTACAGGCTCATCTCATCAAGAATGATTCATATTTCTGGAGCGCACACCCTTCATTTGAGATAGATGACAGGTGAAGTAGTCTTGTTTTTTTTCTTTTCAGACAGACGCCAATGAATTTTCTTCTTAAAAAGGTTTCTTTTTTTTTTTTTTTTAGTTTTTTTCAGACTTCCACTGGTAATGAAGTCCTATTATGAACGTCGACCAAAAGAAATACCTCTACAGTCTGTTGAGACTCTGTGTCATTCACGGCTGTGTCAGATTTTCTATGTACCAACATACTTGAGCTGCTCACTTTACACTAAAGAGGAGTGATTGGATCAATCTGTCTGTTATGTTTGTTTCTCGAAGGCCGTTTTCAGCAGGAAACCGGCTGTGGCTGTTTTGTCTTTCGTGGAGCATTGCTCTGGTGTGGCGTTTCACAGGTGACAGCATGTTGTATTGGCTCTTGTTGTGAGATGTCCGTTTTCTAGCCTTATCATACATCAGAATGACTAATATTACCTCATATTTAGGCCTTTAAAACATATCAGACGGTCTAATAGACATCAATGCATCAAATCGGCAACGTGTACAGTTTTCATTTTAATATCTTTGTCTTTTTAAATACTTGTGTATGACGGCTTGATTAAACAAAAAGTATCATACATCGAATTGTGTGTTTTAGAGATTTTTTTTTGATGGTTATTTATTAAATTATGAAGGAAACATCATCTTTGGTGGGTTTATATTCAAATTGCAAAATTTAAATTTATTCCCATTTACAGGACCTTTTGCAACAATAATTTAAAAAAAAAAACTGAAAATGTATACATGCTTCAGACAAAGAAATCCTGAGGATCCGCAACATAAGTCTTCATGTTCTTTTTATAGCCTTGGTCATAATTCTTCACCAGTTGCTTGATACGGCACAGTTCCTGCCGTAGTTTCTTACACTGGAGCTTCTTAGCCTTATATTCTGGAGACTGTAGAGAAAGGGTAACGGGGCGTTAGAGATTTAGGGACAAGTACATGAAACAGCAAACAATGTGCTACTTAGTCTCCCAGTACTTATAGGTAGGGCCAGACAGAATCTGCAGACATTTTTGCTATTTCTGCAGAGAATTATGTAAAAAAAAAAAAAAAATGGATTTATGCGAGATGATTTTAGGAGTATCATAACTAATAACTTAATGTATGAAATAAAAAATAATACATGGTTACAATGCAAATCCAATTATTTAGTAAGCAACACAAGTCTCATATAATAGGACTACTAAAAGACAGAACATATTACTTTATAAACTGTATTGTAAATAAATCAAGTGAACATTTTAATATTGTTATTATATCGCAATAATATTAGTGAAATTAATAAAAAAATAAAAATATAAATTTACAGACATTTACACAAGTAAATGCATAGACTCATTGATGGGCTAAAATCTGCGGAAATTGCGCATTTCTGCACATGCTGATTCCGTATGGGCCTACTCATAGGTAAAAATCTATTTATACTGAAAAGTATATATCCATACCCGTTTCAGATCCTTAAGTCGATTATATTCATCAGCTACAGCCTGTGATGCAGACAAAATATATATAAAGCAAGTTTAGTGTTAATGCTTTAGAAGGTAATATGGCAACTAGGAGATTTTTTCTCAAGTTTAAACTCTAGTAATTTATCTAGTAAGTTTTTTTTTCTTATAATTTTGAGTTAGCATTTCACAATTCAAAATTGCAACTATTTCCCAAAATTGTGAGTTCTTGGTATTTTTTTTCACAATTCTGAGCTATTCTTGCTATTTATTTTCTCTCTCTCTAAGAACTGTGGTTAATTTATTTAACATGTTTAAAGAAAAGTCACAAATGTGAGATTTAAACACACACTTCAGTCATTATTAAACACAAACGTTATTATTTTAACCAGTTACTGTTAACATTTAGTAAAATGTTTATAAAACTAGGCACATTGAGCTGTCATTATTCTCAAATATTCAAAGGCAGCTTATTAGAAAGGGTTTCCGCATTTCTTGAAAGTACTTTCAGACATGAATTTAAGACCTGAAAAATACTTAAAAACAAACTCAGGTCTTTGAAAGTGCTTGAATTAATTTAGAAATACAACATGTTTACGGTGTAACCTGTATTGTGTCAAAACAATGAAAAAACAGTGAAATTCTTACATTTAAATCTTGTATAAAAACACTGACTAATAATGCACATTTGATCAATATTTCAGAATATTAACAGTACTGAATAATTTAGTTTATTCAAGTTCTTTATATGTGACTGTTTAAAAGGGTCAATTTTTGAAAATTATTCTGACATCTTTACCAGAAATATTAAGTGTAGATGAAATGTTGAGTACAGTAAGGACTTTAATGGTCCATGGCTTTAAAAGTCATTGAAAGTCCTTGAATCTGCTGTCCATGAAAGAGTGGGATCATGATTAGAATTGACAAAAAACAGACAGTGAATAACCCCCTTTTTTGATGTGCCACCCATCATTTAAACAGTTGTTGACATGTTTGGAAAAAAGGGGGATAAAATAACAGAAAATACGTTATAATTATGGACAATTGAGTGATTCTGTTGATAATTAGTCCTAATTAGTATCCTTGCTGGCAGCTTCTAAAATAAAATTAGTCTCGATCAACCAAGTCTTCACTACAATGATCAAAAATGAATTATAACTCATAAACTTTCTTGCATTCTGAGATCCTGCTTTAAGAAGAATAAAAAGTATAATCGCAAATTATACTTATGACATTGATACAAATGATTTCCCTTCAAAGAATCCTTTGTAGAATGGAGTTATTACATGAATGTTTTTATTGAAGAACTTTTATAATTAGAGTATGAAATGAAAGGTTTTGTTGTATACCTGGAATTTGGTGGACTCCTCGTGGAGGGTGTCCAGCTCTTGGCTCAGTTCATTCATTTGATCACTGATATCGTCCAATTCTGCACGGAGGTTCTTGTACACAGCGAAGGAGACGTCAAACTGTTTCTTGTACTGTCTGCGCTGTTCATCTGTTGTAATTTCTGAATAAGTGCTGTAACAGAAAATAATCACTAAGTGTTGAATACAAGAGACTCGCTCTCAGCAGCTCTTTTGAATTAGTCATTAAATGCAGACTAATGGATCATTCGGATCAATGAGGAGTTAACTGGAGACTCAATCAATCTGACAAGGTTTGAATCCTTTGCTCTGCAAGGATCATTTGATTCAGTGAGTCATTAGTTGTGGACCCACTCCGGATTGCTTAATACAATAAGTTGCTGACTTGTGACGCAATCAGATCTGCCAAATTCAATATCTGTCAAATTGTGATGCGATTTAATGGATTCAATTACAAAACTCTATATAGTGTCTCTGAGTAATGATGATTTCTTTGCTTCAAAATGACATTTACTTGGCTAGATTTATGAAATGTATTCTAGTAAAAATGACACTATATTGTTTTACATTGTGGTAAAGTATAAGTTTCCTAAAATAACTACAGTGGGTGACACTTTAAAATGACCGCCACACCTTTTACACCGCTCTAAAGGAATAAATCGTGTTTTTAGGTATGACCGCAGTTTGCGACGATGCCGCCAGGGGGCACAAAGAGACGGGATGCCAACGGACAGAAATAGCCTATACCAGGGGTCACCAATCTCTTTCCTGGAGGTCCGGTGCCCTGCAGGGTTTAGCTCCAACTTACCTTAACACACCTGTCTGGGTGTATTAAGTATACCTGGTAAGACCTTGATTTGCTTGTTCAGGTGTGTTTGATTAGGGTTGGAGCTAAAATCTGCAGGACACCGGACCGCCAGGAACAAGTTTGATGATCCCTGTACAGTAGCTGTAACTACTCTGCTACGTGTAAATGAAGATGAAACAAAGCATTACAGTTCCTTCATTAAGTAAAAATCTTCTTAACAAGCTTTATTATCATTATAAACTTAAGTGCAACGAGGATTCATTTTGGAAAGTATTAAAGAAAAAAAAAGACAACTAAAATGAAAGTACAAACATACAGTAGGCATAAATAAATAAAGCAGTGTTTTAGCCTAAATATAGAGAGATGTACAGTGTTATTTTAAAGTGATAAGACTTAGACAGTCAATAAAAAAGCTTTTTCATTTACGTTTTTTTATTTACAGTTTTAACTTACAGTTTTGTGGATTATATTTTATTATCCCATTTAGGTCTCAAGTCCTGCACATAAATAATTAATAATTAATTAAATTGGCCTCATTTTTTATTTAAAGACATTACCAGTTAAACACTGAGAAACGGTCTGGTGCTATTATTATATAGGCCTTGCGCTGCTCGAGATGAGATATTGACCGTTTTTATAGGCTATAGGCTACAAAAGTGTATAATAATTTAGTTTTTGCGTATAGTATTGCATTCATTTGCATAGACATGTTATAGTTTATATGGGCCTAAAATGAACGCCTCAATTCGATTCAGTTATTATTTAAAACATAAACCTGCGTTTTAATGTCAGACGTGGGTTTCACAAAATACTTTTTAAACCAGTGTTTTTATTATTATGTGAACAACGAAATCAAAATGTATATGTATTTATTACTTATTATTTATTATAGCATAATCTTATAATGTAATTAAAAATTTAAATTCAGAATGTTTGTTAAGTTGGCACACATTGTTATTCTTAAACTAAACAATTGTATGTTAAATGCAAGTTAATCCACTGAAAAAGTCATGTTTTGGTGATCTTCAATCAAAATCTGACCATTTGATTCAGCATTTGGAGAGGCTGTCATTTTCTGTTGATGTCAGTTTGACTAATCCACAATATTCTGAACCTTGCCCCTCTTACCATTAGTTTGTTACAAGAGAATGATGCGCAAAAAGCTACGCCTCCTACTCACTATTCCATTTCAGCTGGACGTACAGTACATCAACATACTGAAAACAAAAGTCTCCGGATTCCAGTTCACATGAAGTACTTAAACTCTATTAATCAGGTTCAATACTCACTTCTCCAGCTCGTATGTGTGTAATTCAGTGGCTGAATCTGCAGCAGTGGTGTAGCCGGTCTCACAGAGAACATCCTCCACCTCAAACACTTCAGCTTTCTCTGCAACTGAGCTGCTCTGCACTTCCACTTCCTCCACAGGACTGGAGCTCCTCCACTGATTCTGGTACAGCGGCTCCGGGCTGAAACCCTTTACATTCTCAGAATACCTTCAAAACAACATGCAACAAAAAACCAGTTGGGTGTTTTTTTTCTTTTGTTGTCCTGAAGAAAGTCCGTAAAGGAGTTTGCTCTTACACGTTGCTTTTGTACCCGCCCTCGCTGTAGACGCTCACGGTTCCCTCGGTGTAGGAGGTGAAGCTGTTCTCAGCTTTCAGATGAGGGGACGCTTTCTCTGATAAAACCACAGTGGGGGTGTATTGAGTGCCTCGCTGCAACACACCATGTACAAGTGTTAATGGAAAACAACGTGTATTCAATCAATTTGAGTCCACAATAAATAAATAAAGCAACGTTTTTAGTTTCTTTCATTTGGATTAAAAGTTATTTGTTAAACTTGTGCAATCCTGCCAATGTTATCCACAGCCATATCACCCTGGAGCCCAAGACCAGTTACTCACGGAAGCTAAGCAGGGCTGAACCTGGATTTGAAAACTAGGTTGCTGTTGGAAGTGGTGTTTGTGAGGCCAGCAGGGGGCACTCAACTTGGATCTGTGTGAGTCCTAATGCCCCAGTAAAGTGAAGGGGACACTATACTGTCAGTGAGCGCCGTCTTTCAAATGAGAACCGAGGTCCTGATTCTCTGCAGTCATTAAAAATACCATGGCATTTCTCGTAAAAGAGTAGAGGTGTAACTCTGTGGGTCTGGCCCAATTTCCCTCCATCAGACTTTACCCAATCATCCCCATCCACCGAATTGGCTCTATCACTGTCTCTCCACTATAGCTGGTGTGTGGTGACCGCACTGGTGCTGTTGTCCTGTGGCTGCCGTCACAACATCCAAGTAGATACTGCACACTGGTGGTGGTGTGGAGAGATCCCCTTCATGATTGTGAAGTGCTTTGGGTGTATGGCCATACACAATAAATGCGCTATATAAATACACATTACATTACATCCAATGGAACTATGTTCATAAGGGATGCTCATAATAACCGAATGTCCGTTAACGCTTTTTGCACTGAGAGGGGCATCTTTTGAATGATTTACTAACGGCTGCGAGGGTTTTGCGGCCAGTGGCACCCCCAGACAACTTTCTTAGGGGTGGCCAGAAGAGGCCACACCAAAGCATGGGGTGGCACACAAAAAATAATGAATTCAGTGTAATTTGGTTTTAATTCATTTAATAAACTTTTCTTGAAATATTGTAATTTATTCCTTGAAATAATTCGGGACACGAACCAGCAACCTTCTTGCTATGAGGCGGCA